>NW_028318752.1:255000-457500 GCF_062004578.1 Staurois parvus
TGATTGGGGGCTGGTTCTAATGTAATTGGTTCACTGTTCTTTTTAAGTTTCCGCAGGAAAAAGGGCCAAGGCTGGACAAATCAGAACAAAACAATAGCTACACACGTTTCTTAGAATAAAATGGATGTGCTTGTTAAGTTAGCTGCAGCCTATTATCAGCCCTAATCAGCGTCTCTGGCATTGTAACGAGGCACGGTTCAGCGGTGTTATCAGCTGCTGATGTCGGGAGCGCTGGCTATGTCACACAGGTGGAAAGTGATACCGTGCAGCTCGGAGGATCAGGTTAAACAAGCCTCGGATGCGGATATAAAAACTGTCTTCTCAGCTAGATTTGATTTCCGCACCTCTAATGGCTCCTGAGCTGTTCTCGTTTCCAATTTTTTTTTTTCTTTTCAATAACCGTGTGAGGATCACAGCTTGCTTTTCAAGTAATGGCACCTGGAAAACGTTGCCCTTTCACCAAGGTTATTAAATGTGCGCAGTCCACCCCTTCGGGACCTGAGCAGGTTCTAAGCCCTGTTCATCCCTTCGGGACACGATAAAGTCATGTTACGCTTTTTAGAGCTGAATCATTTTGACCCCTTGGAACTTTTTTTTTATTCTTTATGATGCCCATTTGGATTTGAGTTGGCTTTCTTTTGTGAAAAAGAAGATTGCAAGGAAATGAAAGTAAAAAGGGAAGCAAACTAAGAAGTTAAAAGGAATGGAAAGATAAAAGAAAAAAAAAATCATGAAAAGGATCAGAAGAAAGGATGGAAGGGGAGCAAAAAACAAAAGGAAAGGGGGAAAAAAGGAAAGAAAAGGTAGAGGAATAAAGGGAAGAAAAATATACAAAGGGAAAGAAAAGGTACAGAGGGTAGGAAGAGCAATGGTGATCAGATGAGGAAGTAGCGAAAGAAAAAGGTACAGAGGAAAGGAAAAAGAACAGCGAGAAGGAAAGGGTACAGAGGGAATGAAAAGGAACAGAGAAGTATAAGGTACAGAGGGAATGAAAAGGAACAGAGAAGTATAAGGTACAGAGGGAAGGAAGAGCAACAGTGATAAGGTGAGGGAAGGAAAATGGTACAGAGAGAAGAAAGGTACAGAGTGGAGGAAAAGGTACAAAGTGGAGGAAAAAGGTACAGAGTGGAGGAAAAAGGTACAGAGTGGAGGAAAAAGGTACAGAGTGGAGGAAAAAGGTACAGAGTGGAGGAAAAAGGTACAGAGTGGAGGAAAAAGGTACAGAGTGGAGGAAAGAGGTACAGAGTGGAGAAAAAGGTACAGAGTGGAGGAAAAGCAGCAGTGATAAGGCTAGGAAAGGGGGTGGATTAGAGGAAAGTGAAAGGAACAGAGGACAGGGGAGGAAAGGACAGAGGAAATGCGAAGAAGAGAGGAGAGGAAAATGAAAGGGAAAAAAGAGAGGGGAAAGGAAAAAAGGAGAAGGGAAAGGGGAAAAGGAGAAGAAGGGAAAGGGGGAAAGGAGAAGAAGGGAAAGGGGAAAAGGAGAAGAAGGGAAAGGGGAAAAGGAGAAGAAGGGAAAGGGGAAAAGGAGAAGAAGGGAAAGGGGAAAAGGAGAAGAAGGGAAAGGGGAAAAGGAGAAGAAGGGAAAGGGGAAAAGGAGAAGAAGGGAAAGGGGAAAAGGAGAAGAAGGGAAAGGGGAAAAGGAGAAGAAGGGAAAGGGGAAAAGGAGAAGAGGGGAAAGGGGAAAAGGAGAAGAGGGGAAATGGGAAAAGGAGAGGGGAAAAGAGAAAAAGGAGGGGGGTGGGAGGAAAAAAGGAGAGGGGAAATGAAAAAGGAGGAAATGAAAAAGGAAAAGGAGGAAAGGAAAAGGAGGAAAGGAAAAGGAGGAAAGGAAAAGGAGGAAAGGAAAAGGAGGAAAGGAAAAGGAGGAAATGAAAAGGAAAAGAAGGAAATGAAAAGGAAAAGAAGGAAATGAAAAGGAAAAGAAGGAAATGAAAAGGAAAAGAAGGAAATGAAAAGGAAAAGAAGGAAATGAAAAGGAAAAGAAGGAAATGAAAAGGAAAAAGGAAAAGAAGCAGGAAAGGAAAAAGGAAAAGGAGGAAAGGGACGATAATAAAGGAAAAGGAACAGTAGAAGCAAAATGGAATTGAAGAAAGAAAAAAAGGGAACAGAGGAAAAGAAAGTAAAGAAAAAAAAAAAAAAGAAGGAAAATAAGAGGACGATCAGCAGAAAGAACTGAAAAATTAAGGGAAAGAAACAGAAAAGGAAAGAACTGAAATATTGAACAGAGGAAAGAAAAGCAAAAACAAGAAATAAAAAGAAAAGATGAAAGGAAAGGAACAGAACAGGGAAAAAAACAAAAAAAAAACAAAACAAAAAAAATGTAAAGAAAAGAAACAGACGGAGGGAAATGGAGCAAATCAAAACAGAGGAAATAAACTAAACTGAGGAAATGAGAATGGAACAGAGGAAGGAGAGTAAAGGAACAGAGGAATTAAAGAAAAATAAAGGAAAAGAGCATAAAATTAAAGCAAACACACAGAGGAAAATAGAGGAAGGTAAACTAAAAGAGAAAACAAGGAAAGGAAATACAAAAGAATGAAGGAAAATAAAAGAGTAGATGAAAGAAGACAGAAGGGGTAAAAGGAAAGAAGAAAATAATCTGACAGTGTGCAAACTACAAAGCTGCAGGCCACGATGGGAGTTGCAGTTCAGAATCCTGATGTCATTTTTCGAGGCACTGAATTATCAACTAAATTCACACTATCTGGTGTCTGAGCAGTTGATAAGATAAAGTGACAGAGGGGGGGAACTGGAAACAGACAAGATAAGCATTGAGACACCAATCACATGGATGGGTTCTGCATACCTTCAGGACATGATTAGAACTACACTGTTCTCATGTACAAAATGTGCCATTTACTGTCCAGGAAATGCAGGCGGCTCCCTTTGCAACTCTGCACAGATTACAGGACCATCTCAAACATTGGCTAACAGCAGATAAAAACGCACAAACTTTGACAGGTGATTGAGGGTCCTAGTCTTGGCAGAGATTTGCAGGCCCCCATCTGGTGCCACATACACCATGACCAACCAAGGCTCTTAACCTTCTTGAATTTGGGGCCCCCGTGCCAGTTCCAAACAGGCCATCCAACTATTGCTTAATAAGATATCCTATTGGATACTGGAATGGTATAATGGTTTGAGAAAAATCCCACAAGTTTAGGAATGTCGTGGAACTGGTTTGCATTGTGTTTGGCCAGGTTCTGGACATCCCAAACTACAGTCATTTTCAACCATTGGGTTGGAAAAAAAAAAAAAAAAAAAAGAAGGACTTGATTTCCCCATCTACACATTCGAGGTGGATGAGGGAATCCTTCCGCTAAGCCTTTGTATTTTGACAGTCTCCCCGCTGTTAGAATACAAAGGCTCAGCAGTAGGATTCCTGGCCAGGGCTGGGACAAGGGTGGGCAGGAGGGGCAGCTGCCCTGGGCACTGTAGGGTGAGGGATTCCGTACAAGGAGATTGTGTTGGGAGAATTTGGGGGGCAGTAGGGATTAGAATTGTTCTAGGAGGAGACATTTGGGGAGTGGTGATTTGGTGTTGGGAGGGGGAAGAGGATTTGAGCTAGGAGGGGGGATTTATTGTAAAAGAGATAATATGGAGGAAGGGGGGAGTTGTGCTAAAAGGGGATTTTTTTTGGGGGGGGGGCGGGGGTGAGGGGAAATTTTGCCAGTAGGGATGATTGGAGGGTGTTTGTGCTAAGAGGGGAACATTTTTTTGGGAGGGGATAAATGGGGGATTGGGAAAGGGGAATTTGTGCTGGGAGGGGGGATTTGGAGGAAGAGAATCTCTGCTTGGAGGGGAAACTTTTGTGGGAGAGAATTTGTTCTAGGAAGGGGAATTTTTTTTTTTGGGGGGGGGGGTGAAGAAATTTGCGATGGGGGATATGGGGAGAGAAATGATTTGAGCTTGGGGGTATGGGAGGGGGGAGGAAAATATTTGTGCTGGGAGTGGGGATGTCATCAAGCAAGGGGGTGGATTTGTACTTGGAGAAGATGGAATTTATAATTAGGGGGGGGTAAGCATGGATTAGTGCTCAATTTTTTTTTGGGGGGGGGAGGATTTTTGCAGACACCTAATGTTCTTGAGGGGGAGCAATTTGGCACGTTGGCCCTGGGCTGTAGACCTTGTCCAGGCACTGTTCCTGGCTATAGCCCAGCAATGGGCAAACTACGGCCCGCGGGCCGTATACGGCCCGGCGAACCTTTTAATCCGGCCCGCGGAGCTAGGCTCCCGCAAGGCCAGTGGTCGGCAAGCCGCGGCTCTTTACAATAGATGCGGCTCTCCTGTGTGCCGGGCGCCCGCTCCCCTCCCTCCTCTCGGGCGGGCGGGCGACCTCCTCTCCTCCTCTCCCCTCCCCTCCTCTCGGATGGCCGCCCCCCCTCTAGGATGGCCGCCCCCTCCCTCCTCTCGGGCGTCAGGACTCTGCAGCTGTCAGGATGTAGGCGGGGCAGCCAGGATGTAGGCGGGGCAGCGTGACGAACTCTTCTCTCACAGTCCTCCCTGAAGACCAGAACGGCGCGGGAATACGAGAGGAACGCGCGGAGGAGCAAAGGTAAGTGAATTGACACAGGGGGGGCTTACTATATGGGGAATGAATTACTATATGGAGGACTTACTATATGGGGGATGAATTACTATATGGGGGACTTACTATATGGGGAATGAATTACTATATGGGGGACTTACTATATGGGGGATGAATTACTATATGGGGGACTTACTATATGGGGAATGAATTACTATATGGGGGACTTACTATATGGGGAATGAATTACTATATGGGGATGAATTACTATATGGGGGACTTACTATATGGGGAATGAATTACTATATGGGGGACTTACTATATGGGGAATGAATTACTATATGGGGGACTTACTATATGGGGAATGAATTACTATATGGGGGACTTACTATATGGGGAATGAATTACTATATGGGGAATGAATTACTATATGGGGGACTTACTATATGGGGGACTTACTATATGGGGGACTTACTATATGGGGGACTTACTATATGGGGGATGAATTACTATATGGGGGATGAATTAATATGGGGGATGAATTAATATGGGGGATGAATTAATATGGGGGATGAATTACTATGTGGGGGATGAATTACTATGTGGGGGATGAATTACTATGGGGGATGAATTACTATATGGGGGATGAATTACTATGTGGGGGATGAATTACTATGGGGGATGAATTACTATGGGGGATGAATTACTATGGGGGATGAATTACTATGGGGGATGAATTACTATATGGGGGATGAATTACTATATGGGGGATGAATTACTATATGGGGGATGAATTGCTATAAGGGGGATGAATTGCTATATGGGGGACGAATTACTATATGGGGGACGAATTACTATATGGGGGATGAATTACTATATGGGGGATGAATTACTATGGGAGATGAATTACTATATGGGGGATTAATTACTATGCTTACTATGGGGGAATATTACTATACTTACTATGGATGACACATACACATCATTCATCTACTCTTGGTCCGGCCCCCGGGTCCAATATATGAACCCATTGCGGCCCTCAAGTCAAAAAGTTTGCCCACCCCTGCTATAGCCAGTCGTATGCAAATTTTCCAACAACCTGGTTGTACAAAAGTTGCTTGGTAGATCGATTACTGTACAACCAACCTGTCCACACAGGGATCGAAATTCGCCTGGTCCCTGCTGAACCGGCTAGATTTCCATCCACATATGGCTGGCGTAAGATTCAGCACTGACCAACATTGTTGGAATAATTCAAATTCATGACAGGTTCACTTTAAAACCAGCTCTAAACATTCTAGCTAAGGAAGGGCCTGTAAATCCCCGTAATAAAAAAAAGTTGTACATAAACCAGCCATCGTTTAGAACTATGAAGCTGCCAAGCCAGTGCAGTAACAACCCCTAAATGTTTCCCATAATTCTCTGTAACTAAAAGCATGGTACTTTGTGGCAAAAGATATATCCAGCAGCAGGATACATTATGGCTACCGCCTCAACATTCTTTCCCATAATCCTGTTACTGCCAACATGTTCTCTATAGCTACCACCAAGTTTTGGAATTATCATTGACCAAAACAAACCTCCAATATAAGAAAACCATATAAAATCGCCAGCACACCATGGATCTTCAAAACCGCATAGAAAAAAAAATTGACTAAAGCAATCACAACACAATACTAAATTGTGATATTCTGGGACCACGTAGGTATGTAAGGCTGAATTGGCCCCAAAATGTTGCAATTTACTGCTGCAAAGTGATCTCTTTAATACATTTTAGGAGGCCATTTTGGAGTTCCATGGTGTGCTGGGAATATATGCTTTGACTTGTGTTGACACAGATTACCAGCCAGTAGTTGTTAAAGGACTACTTCAAGCCATTCCCAGGAACGTGTGTTCCTGTCAGGGTCCTGTCCACTGCAGGTGTTCTGGAAGATCTGGCATTTCTGCCAATACTCTACATGGCCACAGAAGTACACATCAGCCTCAGTCTGGTACCAGATGGCCTTTATAAGGAGGCTCATCACTTCCTCTGGTTGCTGGATGATCTCTAGCTCCCCGTGCCCTGTTCCTGGTTCCTGTGTTTCTGACTTGTGATTTCCCGTTACCGACTTGCTCATGGCCCTGTCTACTCTGATTTACCCGTGATCTGACCTCGGCTTGGCTTACGGATACTCTCTCTCTCGCTCCTCTGTGAATGACCTTGGCTATCCCATCTGACTACGTCTGCTCTGATTCCCACCTGGTACCTGACCTTGGCTTGAACCGACTATCCAGTAAACATCCAAATCCCGGAAGGGCTTGCATACCACGCACAGGCGCCTCCTGTCTGCAGACCTATCTCCGTGCACCAGCTGTGCTTCTGAGTGGACCACCAACCAGCACTCCTACAGGCGACCTGTGCAACTTTGGGCCAGACTCCTGCTGTCCCACTCTCAGGGGAGTCCGGAACTTAGCCACAAGGGAAGCCCTCTCTTCATTGGCCTCCATCACCAGGTACGTGATAGTTCCAAAGAATGCTTCAAGCCATTTCCAGGAACGTGTGCAATGGGAATATTCTACTTGGCCCGCTATAAGAAAGGAGCATCACGCAACTGTTCTGCAAAAGGGAACCACCATGGCTACTACCTTGTTCTTTCCCATAATCCTCTGTGACGATTAACAGGGAGTTGGTGCTGTGTAGTCATATGTCTAAAAGCAAAGATTTTGAACCGCTGTGGAGACATCTACCTCTACATTTTCATTCCAGGTCTTCTCATCCAACATTAGTACCCGACCTTACAAACATTCTTTTGGTTTCCCACAGACAAACAACAAAATAATATGGCAAGCCTTCCTAGAAAAGTGCAAATGAAACCCAGTGGTTATGGGACTGAGATGTCCCACAAGCTCAAAGAGTCTTGAGAGTCTTCCTTGTAATTCACCATTATGGAACCAACACCACTTTTGGGTCTTACATGAGCCATCAAGGCTTCCTCAGGCCACAAACCACCTTAAAACCAATGCCCAAAAATGCAGAATACAAAGAGGCTCTTTCTCATCCAATAAGGAAGACCAAAGACTTTCTGGTGGTTATTTTATAACAGAAGTGTGAGGAGTAGGCACAGCAGAGAAACAAGGATTCTTTCCACTTTCTCGATCGCAGGGCATCAAAAGTGTGCGTGCCTGATGCATGCTGCGGTCTTGTAGTGTTATGGAGGAACGCTGAAGGCCAGGCCTTCGCTCTGTGACCGTTGTCAGCCGCCAGTTTCGATTTAAGTGTCCAACTTCCTTCTTGCAGAGAGGGAAGTGAAACTGGCAGATGTTTGATGACAACAAAAAGGGTAGGAGGACAGAGATGTGAAGGCACGGTGTTCTGAAGAAAATCTGCAGAGCCCTGGAAGCGATGGGACCTCGTTTATTAGATTTCAAAGGAAAATCGGTCTTTATGGACAAAACCAACCAATTAGCCTTTAGGTTTCATCAGCATATCCACATATTCTTATCTGTAATTACTATACAACCGCCATTATGCTGCTATGTAAAAAAAAAAGGTTCCAACCCAGTACATTATTACAGAAATTATTATGGCCAAGTTGCATATGGGCCATTTCCTGTATTTATAGGTTCCATCCCAGCTCATTATTACGGCAATTATTATGGCTAAATTGGGTACGGGATATTTCCGGTCTTAAATATCGCTGACATATTCTGTAGCGCCTTTGCTAATTACATAGCACCAAGGTGTCAAAAGGTGCTTACGCAGACACAAACATGTATAGGCCAATAAAAAAAAGTGTAGGCAAAGCCAAAATTTTTTTTTTTTTTTAGATTTTGATGCAATAGGAACCCATCAGATTCTTTTTTTTCCCTTCATCTTCTGTCCCAAACACACTGCGGGAAGTGAATGGAAATCTCTTTAGGGCTCATGTACACTGTGGCTGCTAAACTGACGTTCAGGAACTGTTGAGCGGTTTTTTTTCAGCAGCCCTTGAACTCTCCTTTATGTTTTCCTATGTGTCCATGTACAGTCGTTTACAGGCAGTTGAGTTTACAGTCGTTTTGTTGAACGCAGCAAAATTGCGTTCAGGAGTAGATTTTACCGGCATTTCACGGTTAACCGTGTTTACAAGCGTTCGCGTTTAGACGCGTTTTTTGACAGGTTTTTTTTTTTTTTTAAAGTCTGCAAACGTGCAAACTACAACGAAAAACCCGTAAGTGTTTCACAAAAAAAAGTACAAGTGCAAAAACACCACACAAAAAGTGCACTTAGGGGTGTGCTTTGTCCTACCCCCGAAGGGGTTGGACCACTACCCTGATCCCCCGGGGCACGAAGCTCCTGACAGGGACAAGGTTCCCATTTGGTCCTCCTGGCCAAAAGGCCTGGTGGACCACCGTTCCTTATGCCCAGCCGAAGCCGGACATCCAGTACTTGGTTAGGGGGCTCTCCCGAAGAGAAAACCCCCTAGGGATCAGGGGAGGAAGGAACCAAAAGGCCACACATCCTCCCCCTAGACTTCAGGGCAGGCCCGAGGACCCACACCCTCCATCACGTGAAGAAAACACACACATAAGTAAAAGTGACAAACGTGGGAGTGAGAAAAAATAAATTAAATAAATCTATAAAAATAAAAAAAAAGTGGTCGTGCCCAAATTGTGCACTGACCAGGCCCTGAGGCCTGTGGCAAAAAAAATTGCCCAGGACTTGGCCAAAAGGCCCGGTCCTAGAGGCGCAGTGCAAAAAGTGTTTAAACGCGGTGACCATGTGCTCATTCACAACGTGGGGTCCCACACCCAAGTGCTACTCAGAGCACCCCTGAGGCGACTACTCAGGGGGCACCGTGTTTGCAGACTCTCTGCCTCCTCAGCCCCTGGCCAGACCAAGGTAGATCCGTCCAAATCAGGAGGTACTGGGTCCTTCCAGCTTTCTCAGGGGAATTATTCCCAGGGCCCCAGCTTAACTTGTGGCGCTCCCCGGTTTCTGTCCCCCCGATACTGGCCTTCCAGACCCCCATCATACCAGTGAGGGTACTATACAACAGCCATCCCCGCAAAGCTAGAATGGCTGGGAGCACCCCCACTGGACACTGATAAGAACAGATACTACACTTGATCTTAGCCAAAAGGTCCATACCCAAATGCTGTCCAGAGCCTTTTTTCTTCATCAAAAATGCATGCAAAGCGTTTTCCATCTATTCAAATGGACCCGGTACACCATTGCAGTCAGTTGCAGGTTTCGCGTGAAGGGAAAAAATGGTAGAACGCGCCGCATTATGCTCATGATGGGATCCATAGTGAATACAACCAGAAAAGACAGGTCATCTCAACACATACTGCTCTCTCTGCTTCTGCTCTCTCTATTTATCTCAAAATATCTGAAATAGTTAATTATTTACTGTTTTTCAGTGTATTTTGGGCATTTGGGAGGGTCTCCTGAGGTTATCTTTTAAAAACGCTTCTAAACGCAAACGCACATAAAACGTGATATGCAAATGCGGCTAAAGTGATATTTTTTAACCTACGTTTTCTAGCAGTCAGAAGAGTTTTCCAAACGCCCCGTGTACATGAGCCCTCAAAGTAAGGGGACATTTGCCTTAAGTCATCTTCAAAACAGGTGACCCTACTGGAAGAGTACTTCTCATCTCCTGCTCCAGGGTCAACTTGTGAGCTGGGAGCGGAGGGCAGAGAACGCACAGGTTCCAAGTTCAACAAAAATTATATTGTAGAAGTTCAGCAATACACACAGAGAGGCCCCCGGAAAGGAGGCAACCCACTCAGAGCCACTTACAGAGTGAAACAGAAATGTGACGGTTGTCTGAAGGCCCAATGGTGCTAACAGCATCTGCCAAGAGGAGTGTAATGTGGCTTGGCCGGT
This sequence comes from Staurois parvus, assembly GCF_062004578.1. Taxonomy (NCBI): domain Eukaryota; kingdom Metazoa; phylum Chordata; class Amphibia; order Anura; family Ranidae; genus Staurois; species Staurois parvus. The sequence goes on from NW_028318752.1 coordinate 265,383, forward strand.
CCATACCCAAATGGAAAGGCTTCCTGGAAGGATAGCTAGTCCCTGCACTTCTCCTTACTCCTCCAGAACCTTTCCCTGATACTAAGCACGGTCCCTGCCAGACGGTTATCTCTCATACACTACACACTCGCGAAACGCGCGACAAGCCCGGGAGCCAGGGTCTTGAATAGACTCTTCTTGACCCAAGATGGCTGCCAAAGTCACAAGGGCTGCCAGCATCCAATTGGATAGCCATCTCTTGTGACCGAGGAACTAGTTCCTCTCGACTTCCTCCCCCATCTGCAACGCTGCTGTCGTCGAGCGCCACCTGTAGTACAGAAAATAGACTACACCTGCCTACAAATTGTAAAATATTGATTTGCCAATTATTTATGGGGGAGGAAGTTCCTCTGGACTTCCCCATCTGCAACGCTGCTCTCGTCTAGCGCCACCTGTAGTACAGAAAATAGACTACATCCGCCTACAAACTGTAAAATATTGATTTGCCAATTATTTTCCATCCTGGTTACAACCGTCATCTGGACAAAAAGTTTCCCAAGCTGGGACACAGGCAGCGCACAAAAAACGTACAAGAGCATCTCGCCCTCCAACACTCAAAACCAAGAAAAAGCAAAAAATTGGTTTTAAGTTTTTAGACTGTTGGAAGTTACAAAAAGAACATGCAGACTCCATGCAAATAGCGCCCCTTCTGGAAATTAAACCCAAGACCTAGCGCTGCTTCCAGCCCACTTAGCCCCGTGCTGGGTAATCCTACCACAATGGCAATCCTTTGTTTCATGGAAGCACTTTCTCCCATCTGCGGAGGGGTTAAATTCTGTGCACGCTACTAATTAAGAAAGCAAGCACTCGACCCGCGTATAACGGAAATAATTACCGGATTGTGTTCCATGCTAATTTCTCTTGTACATAGCAACCCTAAGCCCAGATACCTGCGGTGACAGCGCAAAGGGTAATGATTAACCCGCAAGAGATGGAGAGAACAAGCATGGGGTTTGCCTCCACACTCATGCTGCTTACGTGGGACTCTTGAACCCACTTTGATGCCGCCGTATTGCCTGATTTGCTCCACATATGCTCTACGCATTGTCCGTTGAGGGTGTATGATAGAAGCCATCGTTTTCAACATGAGTTGAAGTAGATGAGCATGCCATAAAAGTGGACCTGTACTTCTCCCACGCAGATAAGTTTTAATTTCCTCCACCTTAGCAGGAGATGTTTACCTCTTTCCTTTGCTCCCCTTAGCTGCCCACTGCAGGATAATCCAACTTATGCCATCTATGGGTCACTCAAGTCGTAGCTTATAGAGCAGCGGTTCTCAACCTGTGGGTCGTGACCCCTTTGGGGGTCGAACGACCCTTTCACAGGGGTCCCCTAAGACCATCAGAAAACACATTTCCGATGTGTAAAGAGCAGCTACTGTGTAGAAAGCAGCTGCTGTGTTGAAAGCAGCTGCTGTGTTGAAAGCAGCTGCTGTGTTGAAAGCAGCTGCTGTGTTGAAAGCAGCTGCTGTGTTGAAAGCAGCTGCTGTGTTGAAAGCAGCTGCTGTGTTAAAAGCAGCTACTGTGTTAAAAGCAGCTACTGTGTTGAAAGCAGCTACTGTGTTGAAAGCAGCTACTGTGTTGAAAGCAGCAGTATTGGAGGTAAAACGACACTCATGAATTATAATTACTGGGTAAATAATTTTATGGTTGGGGGGTCACCACAACATGAGGAACTGTATTAAAGGGTCACGGCATTAGGAAGGTTGAGAACCACTGTTATAGAGGGTTATAGGCACTCACCATTGGACAGTGCTGGTACCTGTTGATTGGCCCAGTGCTTTCATATGCTTCCATGCTGGGAAGTACTGGTATTTTCTTTAAGGAATAACCCGAACCCCTATTCACACTTGAGTATGAGGGCATGCAAGAAATTTTAATGCTTTTTTTGGGGTGTCATTATGCACACAAACATGCTTTTTGAAGAGTATTGTATGTGTTTTTGCTATGGACAATCTCCATCATCTGTGACATCATATGTGGTTCTATTCCTTGCATCTGCCAGACCAGTTGCTGGGTGTGAAAATGGGCGGAAACATGATAAAATGCTTGCATTGTGTATTTTTGGGTGCTCCCATTGAATGGAGCGCATATATAAATATTTCACTAATAGAACTGCACAATGAAAACATTTTTAAGACTTGGGTGAGTGGTGGTGGTCCTCAGAAGGAAAGCCAAATAATGACTTATAGGATGGTTTAGAGCATGGGTCTCCAAACTTCCCAAGGGGCTGGATTACTGTAGTTCAGACTTTAGGGGGCCAGACTCGGGCAAGTGGTAATAAAAAGAAAGGTATTGGTGTCATTGGGGGGAATAGTGCCCCATCATTGGTGTCATTGGGGGGGAATAGTGCCCAATCATTGGTATAATTGGGGGAATAGTACCCCATCACTGGTGTCATTGGGAGGAATAGTGCCCCATCATTGATGTGAATGGGGAGGAATAGTGCCCCATCATTGGTGTCATTGGGGAGGAATAGTGCCCCATCATTGGTGTCATTGGGGGGGAATAGTGCCCCATCATTGGTGTCATTGGGGGGAATAGTGCCCCATCATTGGTGTCAATGGGGAGGAATAGTGTCCCATCATTGGTGTCATTGGGGGGAATAGTGCCCCATCATTGGTGTCATTGGGGGGAATAGTGCCCAATCATTGGTGTCAATGGGGAGGAATAGTGTCCCATCATTGGTGTCATTGGGGGGAATAGTGCCCCATCATTGGTGTCATTGGGAGGAATAGTACCCCATCATTGGGGGGAATAGTGCCCAATCATTGGTATAATTGGGGGAATAGTACCCCATCACTGGTGTCATTGGGGGGAATAGTGCCCCATCATTGGTGTCATTGGGGGGAATAGTGCCCAATCATTGGTATAATTGGGGGAATAGTACACCATCACTGGTGTCATTGGGGGGAATAGTGCCCCATCATTGGTGTCAATGGGGAGGAATAGTGTCCCATCATTGGTGTCATTGGGGGGAATAGTGCCCCATCATTGGTGTCATTGGGGGGAATAGTGCCCAATCATTGGTGTCATTGGGGGGAATAGTGCCCAATCATTGGTGTCATTGGGGGGAATAGTGCCCAATCATTAGTATAATTGGGGGAATAGTACCCCATCACTGGTGTCATTGGGGGGAATAGTGCCCCATCATTGGTGTCATTGGGGGGAATAGTGCCCAATCATTGGTATAATTGGGGGAATAGTACCCCATCACTGGTGTCAATGGGGAGGAATAGTGCCCCATCACTGGTGTCAATGGGGAGGAATAGTGTCCCATCATTGGGGGGAATAGTGCCCCATCATTGGTGTCTTTGGGGGGAATAGTGCTCAATCATTGGTATAATTGGGGGAATAGTACCCCATCACTGGTGTCATTGGGGGGAATAGTGCCCTGTCGTTGGAGGAAACTATGTCCCATTGCTCAAGTCAGGAGATGGTATAGTGCCCAAAAGGCCAGAAAAAGACACGCAAAGGGCCAGTTTGGAGACCAGTGGTTTAGAGTGTTCCTCAGAAAAAAATATGAGAAGAGGTGGGAGAGGACATTTAGTTCAATGTGTACTGTATATGTATTATAATTGTTAAAGCGGATCTCCACCCAAAAGGGGAGGTTCTGCTTTAAAGGACTGGTTCCCCTCTCCCCATTAAGCATTGGCACCTTTGGGGAGAAGGGGAAGGGCTGGTACCCGAAATTGACATGTACCCGCTCCCAATTGCCTAGGCGATCGGAAGCAGAAGTTCCTCCCCCTCCCTCCCGGTAGTCTTCTGGGACACGTGGCAGGCCCCAGAAGACTACGGGACCATTCACAAAGCACAACGCTACTCGCACATGCGCAGTGAGCACCCAGCTGTGAAGCCCCAAGCTGTCACAGCAGGGTGCCCAAACTAAAGATGCTGGCAACGGGAACACCGGCCGGTGAAACTGACTGGTAGGAGACACTATGGGATTGAGGGACAGGCAAGTGTCAATTTTTTTAAAAGTCAGCAGCTACAGTTTCTGGACCTGCTGACCTTTATTTTTTTTATTTTCACTGGAACTCCTCTTTAATTCAAGAAAACATAGAAGTTAGGCAGAAAATATAAAAACAAAACTTAAATCTGGTGAAGTTGCAGTTGCCCCCTGGGTAAGGAATGCAGGTGATGGAAACCTCGTCTTCATGCAAGACAGGCTTTGTTGCTCTCTACGCCTCAGGAGGTCTCAATCCTGAATGCTCTAAGGGGCTATTAGGTAGGTGATACTGTGTGTCTCCTGGGTCAGAGAAGGTAAAAAACAAAACAAAAAAAAAAAACAGTTGGTGATCCAAATGGAGGAGGCACCTGTTGGAGGGTGTAGTAGGATTGTGGTGTGTCTATGGGTGGATGGGGGTCATGAAGTTTGAAGAACATAGAGCTTTATTTTGCCAAAATGATGCGTTTCGTGGCTCACACGTGCCACCTCCCCAGTTCAAGGTGATACACAAAAAGTTTTCACTTTCTGGTTCCAGGAATTTCAATCCCAGAACATAAACAGGATTCCAGGAAATCCTGGAACCAGAAAGTGTAGACTTTTTTATATCACCTTGAACTGAGGATGTGGGAAGTGTAAGCAACGAAAAGCGTCTTTTGTTAAAATAAAGTTCTATGTTATTCGTCAATCATCATATTCAGCCTTCGATTGGAGAAGGTTGGAGAAGGTCAAAAAACCCATTGGTGATCCAAACATCAGAGGCATCCGTTGGAGTAATAGGATTGTGGCGTGTCCAAGGATGGACTGGAGTTGAGATGTTTGATAAATAACATACAGCTTTATTTCCCCCAAAAAGGAGAAATTTGTAACTCACACTTCCCACTTCCTCAGTTGAAGATGATACACAACCATTTCACTTTCTGGTTCCAGGCTTTCCTGGAGTTTATTCCAAGCCTTGAATGCCTTGAAACAGAAAGTGACCAAGTCACCTTGAACAGAGAAAGTGGCAAGTGTGTGGCACGAAACGCAAAGATCTATGTTATTCATCAAACATCACAACTCCGACCCATCCATGGACACACCACAATCCTACTACACACTCCAATGAGCGCCTCTACTGTTCGGATCACCAACGGATCGTTTGACCTTCTCCAACCCAAGATTTCTTCTCCAACCCAAGATTTTTTGACCTTCTCCAATCCAAGACTGAATATCTGAAAATGTTGCATGAGCCCGATGGAGGCTAGTTCATGTTAAGACGGGTAAAAAAAAAAAAAATTTTTTCAAAATTATTATAAAAAGCATTGCTTCAGACTGAGCTGGAAATACTAATAGTTGAGCACATCAAAATCTGTTCCGTTGTGTGGTCACTCTTCCTCCTCTACACACTATGGTTCCGTATGTCTGAACCAGAAAAAGACCAGCTTCTGCAACAATGCAATGGAACCTTCCAGTGCTCTTCTCCAGCATGAACCACACTGCCCACCAGATGTATGTGAAAACCAGTTGTGTTTGGTAATCATTTTTAAAAGTTTCTCCTATTGAACCAATGTCTACTTTTTAATCGCACTGGAGTTTCACTTTAAAAAAAAAAAAAAATCATGAAAGTGTTGTGACGGTGTAATCCTTCTGAACCGTTTGCTGTGACAACAAATGCTGTGTGACAGAAGACCTCGGATGATATAAAACATCGCATACTTGTGGCTTGCCACATCAAAGCCCGAGAGAGAGTTTATAGCCTCTGGTGCTCTGTCACCGTACTCTGCCTTAGTGGCCATGGGATGCCATATCCTCTTCTTTCCAGAATAAAGGCACATTCTGGTTAAATACAGAAATTAAAGCTGAACTCTGGCCGTTCCTTTGGTCTAGCAAAGTTGTACCGACTCCTCTACTGTACTGAAATGGCTTATTTCACCGCACACTGTGAGCTTCTCACAATGTTCATTAGAAGACTGAGATAAAGCCCGCCTCATTTCCTGGCTGGAGGATGTCCAGGATCACCTAGCCCTTTTTTCCCCAGACGGATTGTCCCTGGCCCCGCCCCTTTTATTCATTAGATTTCAGTTCTTTTAGTTATCACATCAGCAACATGTGGTGCTACCTAGGATGGTCTGCAGGCAAATTCATTCTGTTAGGAATGCCCATGACTCCAGACTGATTTTATCCACCTCTCAAGCTAGGTTAATATTTGCATAACCCTTCCCTATTGGTCAACGAGATGGCCAATCAAAGCACTAACAGGGAGCAAATCAACATCCAAAATATCTAAGCAGCTGAAGTTCTAAGCAAGTCTTGACTCTTCCTGTGAAAGTTGAGTTTGTGCCTGCCCTTCCAATCCCCAAGTTTCCTTACTGGTCAACGAGACGGATGATCAAAGCACTATCAGGGAGGAATCAAGAGATCCAAAGTTGAGTTTGTGCCTGCCCTTCCAATCCCCAAGTTTCCTTACTGGTCAATGAGACGGACAATCAAAGCACTATCAGAGAGGAATCAAGAGATCCAAAAAACATACGCAGCTAAAGTTCTAAGCAAGTCTTGACTCTTCCTGTCAAAGTTGAGTTTGTGCCTGCCCTTCCAATCCCCAAGTTTCCTTACTGGTCAACGAGACGGACGATCAAAGCACTATCAGGGAGGAATCAAGAGATCCAAAGTTGAGTTTGTGCCTGCCCTTCCAATCCCCAAGTTTCCTTACTGGTCCACGAGACGGACGATCAAAGCACTATCAGGGAGGAATCAAGAGATCCAAAGTTGAGTTTGTGCCTGCCCTTCCAATCCCCAAGTTTCCTTACTGGTCAACGAGACGGACGATCAAAGCACTATCAGGGAGGAATCAAGAGATCCAAAAAACATACGCAGCTAAAGTTCTAAGTCTTGACACATCCTGTGAAAGTTGAGTTTTTGGCTGCCCTTCCAATCCCTAAGTTTTCTTATTGGTCAATGAGATGGCCATTCAAAGAACGAACAGGAAGCAATCAACAGATCCAAAAAAATATAAGCAGCTAAAGTTCCAAGCAAATCTTGACTCTTCCTGTGAAAGTTGAGTTTTTGCCTGCCCTTCCAATTCCTAAGTTTTCTTATTGGTTAATAAGACGGCCAATCAAAGCACTAACAGGGACCAATCAACAGATATGAAAAATATAAGCAGCTGAAATTCTAACTGTTCCTGAAAATGCTAGCGCCTACCTTTCTGATCCCTATGTGGGGTAGGTGCAGTGTGGTGCGCAGCAATAATCATACTGAGGCTGAAGTGCAGAAAATTATGTATTTGCAGAATAGTACAACAGCCCAGAGGGGTGGAACGTCCCTCCGGGAACTCACAGTCAATGTAGCGGAGAGTCAGCAGCAGTAGGCCTGAGCTTAAGAGTGCACTTGCCAAGGGAGGTGGAGAGCAGCATGGCCGTTCCAGCCCAAGAGGGACCATAAGGAGGTCTAGGTGTAGGATCTTCTCTTTCCCTACTCCTCTGAAACCCCTTCCTACCGCTAGTGCTCTCCCTGACAGACGTGTATGTTCTCCCTCGACTAGCCACTTCACAAATGTATTCCAAAACCTGGGGGCAGAGACTTAAAAAGACTCTGCGTGACCCAAGATGGCCACCAGGGTCACCCGAATGCAGTGTAGTCAACCAGAACCTCCAGGGGACCAAGGGAACAATAGAGAAACCAAGTTTGTCTTGACTTCCCCACTAGCTGCAGTACCACTCCGGTTAAGCGCCACCTACAGTACAAAAAGCAGACTGCACCTGCCTACACGCAAGTTTCCCTGTTGATCAATGAGACATTCCTCCCTGTGAGGGCTTTGCTTGGCTGAAGGCCTTGACTTTAAAAAGGTTGAGATTTGCACTGAACTTTCAGCTGTCTATATTCCTGCTAATCATTTTGGCATGCCGTTTTCACAGAAGTTAACTTCTATTTAAGTGTTTTGTATTATATGCCCAAGTTAGTGACAGGTTAACTATGAATGCAGTTCCCAACAGCAGACAGGGAGTGCGGTACATGTCCGCAGGGTAAGAAACAGCGCAAGCGAGGGGGTAATTTTCATTTTGTTATTATTATTTTCAAGGCAGCGGATCCCCGGGCTGTTCTGTTGTTCCCGCCTTCATCAATAGATGAAAATTTAGAGGAGGAAAAAAAAAAAAATAAAACAATTTATTTTCATTCATTATTCATACGCTTAAACAGCCGGCGGGTTAAAGAAAAGGCACTTTGTGCAAAGCTTTGTAACGGTTCTTTTTTTTTTTTCTCTTTATGTTCGATGGCACAAGTCCTAACTGCTTTCAATAATGCCGTGTGGATGTCATTAGCGATGCACGATGGGAACATCTTTCTGGCGTGCCAGCGATGCCATGAGCTGCATCTAAAGGGGAACTCCATCAACTCTAACCAATGCAATTCCAACCCAGTCTATGGTGACCCCAATTCTTCTCGTCAAGAACATAATTTCAATCCCACTTCCTTTTTGGTGGCCTCTTCATCTTCTCATCTCCATTGACACAATGTGAATTTTTCCTGCTCTGCTCCCGCATCAATGACATTACCACCATGATGGGCAAATCTGGAATAGAAGCTCTACTCCCCAATGTTTGCTTCCAAAAAATGTATTTATTCTAAAAAGAAACTTGAGCTTGAAGGACTTGAAGAAAGACCATCATACAAGCAAACATCAGGGATCTAGGGCTATGAACCTACTCCTTGAATTACTACCATGATGTAATGGAGGAGCTAGAATGATTCAGTGCTTAGGAGTGTCTCGGGTTAGGGGTTTGCATAAATAGCTGCTCTGATATTGCCTACTATAAAACTTTGCCCTTTAAGGTATGCCCCCTTAAGGCATGCCTCCACCCCCATAAATTCAGCCCACCTGCAGGGCTGCCAAGAGCTGTAGTGTCTTGCTTCAGAAAGCCACCCCAACGGGTTCTCGTGAACCTACACATGCATGCTGAGGTCCAATTCATTCTTATGGGGAAAGCCATATTTTGGAGGACAACTGGAGGCCATTACGAGTATGTCTCTCCATTAAGATGAATAGGATTTCTTTGTGCATGTTGACCCCCATAAATTCAGCCCACCTGCAGGGCTGCCAAGAGCTGTAGAGTCTTGCTTCAGAAAGCAACCCTAAAGGGTTCTCGTGAACCTACACATGCATGCTGAGGTCCAATTCATTCTTATGGGGAAAGCTATGTTTTGGAGGACCATTGGAGGCCATTACGAGTCTGTCTCACCATTGAGATGAATAGGATTTCTTTGTGCATGTTCACTCTGAAGAGAAGCCAGGAAAGCTCTGGGGCCGCAGGCAGGACCACCCAGTGAAGATCAGATGGGCTGAACTCAGGGGACCCTACACATGTATGCTGCAGTCTCCTTCAGCAGTACTTTGGAGGACCACTGGAGGCTGTTATAAGTACGGCTCAGCCTTGGGTTGAATGAGATTGCTTTGTGCATGTACAGGATGAAGAGAACCCAACAAGGACACTTTCTGAAGCAAAGCTTTGTGGCCCTGGGCAGGGCCACCCAATGAACCCTACAGAAGCATGCTGTGGTCCTAATCATTCTTTTGAGGAATGCCATACCTTGGAGAACCACTGGAGGACATTATGAGTATGTCTCACCATTGGGATGAATATGATTGCAGTGTGCATGTACAGGATGAAGAAGATCCAACAAGGACTCTGAGGACAAGCATTCTGAGGCAAAGTTCTGTGGCCAGGGCAGGGCCACACAGTGAAGACCAGGTAGGCTGCACTGGTGGGAACATACACGTGTACTGTGGTCAAACTTGTTCCTAAGAAGAAAGCCAACTTTGGAGGATCACTGAAGGCCATTATGAGTTTGGATGAAAAGAACCAAGCAAGAACGCTTTCTGCAGCAAAGCTTTGTGGCCCTGAGCAGGGCCACCCAATGGAGATCAGGTAGGCTGCACTCAGGGGAACCCAACACATGTGTGCTGTGGTCCCATTCATACCTATGGGGAACGCCATACAATGGAGGACCACCCGGAGACTACTATGAGTAAGGCTCACTATTGGGATGAATGGGATTGCTGTGTGCACATATAGGCTGAACAGGACCCAGCAAGTGCACCTTCAGAAACAAAAGTTCTTTGGCCCTGAGGAGGGCCACACAATAAAGGACCAAGTAGGCTGCACTCAGGGGAACCTACACGTGTGTGGTGTTCCAGTTCATTCACATGTGGAAAGACATACTTTGGAGGACCACTAGAGGTCATTATAAGTTTGGTTTACCAATGTGATGAGTAGAATTGCCTGCTTGCCATCCATCGTTGATTGTTTGGTTCAGTTGACAACCAGGGACTGAAATGCTCCAGGAAAGCTCTTTTCATGCTGAGCTAATCAAAATTACTACAGCTGATCACATTTGAAAGTCAAATGGCCTTGTGTGCCATTCAGAAAATGATTAGCTACACCTGATTGAGTTTATAAGTCATTTTTAGGAGAGGGTGCTCCTTTTTCCAACTCATCGATTCTGTTTTTGAATTTTTAAAAAAGTTTCTGACATGTTGGTGTTATATTTTTCACTTGGATGTTATAAGTTGAACTGAGTAAATACAGCTGGATAAAACAATAACTGTGTCTGTCTTCATTTCAGGCTGCAAAGCAACAAAATGTGATTTTAAAAGGGGGGGGGGTGATTCTTTTCTATACCCACTGTATGAAATTAGACATTTAGCCATCCACACGGAATACAATCTACCAGCAAAGACGCCCAAACTTCATTCTTGTCCTGCACATTATTACAATTTTTAAAAACCTGGTCAGTCAGTGGTCATTTCATACATACAGTCAACATTCAATGTCTATAGGCTGCCGTAAAGCCCTAATAAATCTGGTTCCTGGAGATCATTGGAAAATTCTGGTTATATTAAGCAAACTAAAGTCTCGGTCTTAATAAAATATCCTACTTTTGAACCATTTACCGCTTTAAGTGACAATGCCCAATTAATACAAAAGGAGGAGGAAGAAGTCGCTGATTGAACTATCTCTCCATGTGACGTATTAACAAAATGCTGCTTATTTTTTCTATACCGGGCAAAGCAAACATCGCTGTTGACAACAAGAGGTGTTGTGACAAGCTTTTCACCTATCTGTGTGTCTTTCTGGATTCTGCAGGCTGCTCCTCTGCAAATATCTATTTTCTTAACGCCCACATTTCCGTGAATGACGCCAAGCAACACGCAACAAACACCTGTATGGCGTTCTGCAACACTTGGTAGGATCTATGAAAAGAATCTGGAGGAATTTGCAAGAAAGCATCAAGGGATTTCCATTTTGAAAAGAGGGCCATTGCTTCAGGCATTGCAGTGTGATATGGCAAAATGGACCCCTGACCTCACCTTTGGGTAAAATATTGCCAATAAGTAACCGCTGTATTAATACACTGCAGATGGATAATGTTGGACCACATCTTCAATTTCTGGCAAAATAGGAGAGCTGGTGAAGTGTCTGGTGGGGGCCTCTCCATGTTGATGAAGAGAGAAAAATAAAGCAGAGGAGGGGAAAAAGCTAAAGCAGGGGAGGAGACGGAGCTAAAGCAGAGGGGGGGTTGGAACTAAAGCAGAGGAAAGGATGAAACCAAAGCAGAGGAAGGGGTGGAACAAAAGCAAAGCAGAGGAAGGGATGGAACCAAAGCAAAGCAGAGGAAGGGATGGAACCAAAGCAAAGCAGAGGAAGGGATGGAACCAAAGCAAAGCAGAGGAAGGGATGGAACCAAAGCAGAGGAAGGGATGGAACCAAAGCACAGGATGGGATGGAACCAAAGCAGAGGTAAGGATGGTACTACAGCAGAGGAGGGGATGGAACCAAAGCACAGGATGGGATGGAACCAAAGCGGAGGTAAGGATGGTACTAAAGCAGAGGAGGGGATAGAACCAAAGCAGAGGTCGGGATGGAACCAAAGCGGAGGAGGGGATGGAACCAAAGCGGAGGAGGGGATGGAACCAAAGCGGAGGAGGGGATGGAACCAAAGCGGAGGAGGGGATGGAACCAAAGCGGAGGAGGGGATGGAACCAAAGCGGAGGAGGGGATGGAACCAAAGCGGAGGAGGGGATGGAACCAAACCAGAGGTCGGGATGGAAACAAAGCAGAGGTCGGGATGGAAACAAAGCAGAGGTCGGGACGGAACCAAAGCAGAGGTCGGGACGGAACCAAAGCAGAGGTCGGGACGGAACCAAAGCAGAGGTCGGGACGGAACCAAAGCAGAGGTCGGGATGGAACCAAAGCAGAGGTCGGGATGGAACCAAAGCAGAGGTCGGGATGGAACCAAAGCAGAGGTCGGGATGGAACCAAAGCAGAGGTCGGGATGGAACCAAAGCAGAGGTCGGGATTGAAGCAAAGCAGAGGATGGCATGGAACCAAAGCAGAGGTCGGGATGGAACCAAAGCAGAGGTCGGGATGGAACCAAAGCAGAGGTCGGGATGGAACCAAAGCAGAGGTCGGGATGGAACCAAAGCAGAGGATGGCATGGAACCAAAGCAGAGGACGGGATGGAACCAAAGCAGAGGACGGGATGGAACTAAAGCAGAGGAAGCGATGGAACCAAAGCAGAGGATGGGATGGAACCAAAGCAGGGGATGAGAGAAAGAGAAGACTTGAGAGAAAGAACGAGAGATGCACAGATCTAAGAGAGAGAAAAAAAATATCTAAGAGAGAGTAAGAAAGCAGAAGTGACAGAAAGAGACATTTTTAGGAGAGGAAGTATATGAGGTGTAGAGAGACATAGATCTTAGAGACACAGGGATTTATTTACTAAAGCTGGAGTGCAAAATCAGGTGCACTTCTGCATATAAACCAAAAAGCTTCCAGGTTTTATTGCCAAACCTTAACTGAACATGCTGAGGTTAAAAGCGGATTGGCTACCAAGCACAGGTGCACCAGATTCGAGTGAACTAGCTGAAGTAAATCTCCCTCAAAGAGAAGGATATCTAAGATGAAATATCTGAGATGGAAATGGAGAGATAGACAGATAGACAGACAGATAGACAGACAGACTGATAATAGCTAGATAGATAGATAGATAGATAGATAGATAGATAGATAGATAGATAGATAGATAGATAATAGATAGATAGATAGATAATAGATAGATAATAGATAGATAATAGATAGATAAATAGATAGATAGATAGATAGATAGATAATAGATAGATAGATAATAGATAGATAGATAATAGATAGATAGATAATAGATAGATAGATAGATAGATAGATAGATAGATAGATAATAGATAGATAAATAGATAGATAGATAGATAGATAGATAGATAGATAGATAGATAGATAGAAGATAGATAATAGATAGATAGATAATAGATAGATAGATAGATAGATAGATAGATAGATAGATAGATAGATAGATAATAGATAGATAGATAATAGATAGATAGATAATAGATAATAGATAGATAATAGATAATAGATAGATAGATAATAGATAGATAGATAGATAGATAAATAGATAGATAGATAATAGATAGATAGATAATAGATAGATAATAGATAGATAGATAGATAATAGATAGATAATAGATAGATGGATAGATAGATAGATAGATAGATAGATAGATAGATAGATAGATAGATAGATAATTGTACATGAGGAAGTGTCTTATGGGAAAACGCTCTCTACCAGTAATTCCCAGATGTCATCATGAAATGTCAGCAAAAACCTACATATGTAGAAAGGAAATATGAATATTTTACTCCCCACGCAGTGCTTAGGAAGACTTGCGTTGTCTATAGAAATCAATCAGATTCTCTTATTTACTCTCCAGGGCCATATAGGGAATTGACCACTCTGAATGGCTGCTATATGCAACACAGACATTTCTCATTTCAGACACGGACAAATGGGTCCTGCCTTGATTTATGTGTTTTTGTAAAGAAGGCCCAAGACAAAAAAAAGAAAAAACAGAAAAGCAGTACATGTAAGAAACAGGAGCAAAGGAGTAACTGAACAAAAAGGAGAATAATGGGTTGTCACAAGAAAAGTAAGAGGGCAAAAGTCTATCCAATGGGGTCATAAGTGGGGATAAAAACCTCACAGATTTTTTAAGTCTCCCCCAATCATTACAAATAAAAAAAAAAAACAGCAAAAACACACAGAAGACATGCACTATTGATTATGTGCATATGAATACAGAAGCAATGATCTTGTTTAAAAGAAAAAAAATATAAAATTCCCATCTTGATTCTGATGGCCAAAGACAACCTGTCATCTATGGGAGGACAATGGAGTGAAGCGAGCGCAGCAGCGGCTCTCACAGGAAGCAGAGAGCTGTTGTGGTATTTGCGCACGGTTAGCACAGTACGTCAGAAGGCTGCAAACCTTCAAGACCACCAAACTGCAGAGACATCTGGAGGGAGATCACAGCCGTCCGGTGAGCTGTGAATTGACAGTGCAAAGGCTTAACAGCTGACAACTGTGGTTTGTAGTTGCTGTAACTCTTACAGAGCAGTCGTCACTGTGGAGCTCGGTGTTTCCAAGCAAGGCCACCTGCTATCCACACGAAGAAACACTACTAGCATTTGCATGCAGCTTGCTGCTTTTACATTTCTGGTACTTACATTGAACCCGTGCTTTACCTAGTCAGGGAAAAACAATAAGCTCGCTTTAAAGAAAGTCAACCAGCTGAACATTCTCAACTACCACTCGCTCCCCCACGATGACGGACTGCCAGGAGAGAAGAGAGGAAGACCAGTGTTCCATGTTGCAACTCGGAGCTTGCAGTTAAGGTTCACCCTGGGTGGGTGAGGCGGGCTCTCCCCAGGTCAAGAGTCTAAGTGCCAACTGGTTGTCACCACAGCTCCCAATGCTGGAGATGGGCTGGAAGCCCCAATGACCCCTGGTGCACTTTTCTGTAGGCTGGTGCCAGGTTGCAACCCTCAGGATCACTCCACCAAGGGGTGAGCAAGGACAGAAGGGCTACGGTGTGAAGACTGTACACTAGGGGATCAGCAGGTCCAGGCAAGTGTCAATCAAGAGAATAGTGAGGTCTAGGCACTGATTGAGGGAGGTGGAAATCAACAGAGTAATCTGGTCAAGGAAGGGGTTGAGGTAGGTGGCAGTTAAGAGACTAGTCAGGTCTAGTCGAAGGTTGAGGAGGGTGGCAATCAAGAAAGTAGTCAAGTGCAGGCAGGAATCAAGTCAGGTGGCAATCAAGAGACTGGTCAGGTCTAGTCAAAGGTTGAGGAGGGTGGCAATCAAGAAAGTAGTCAAGTGCAGGCAGGAATCAAGTCAGGTGGCAATCAAGAGACTGGTCAGGTCTAGCTGAGGGTTGAGGCGGGTGGCAATCAAGAAAGTAGTCAAGTGCAGGCATGAATCAAGTCAGGCGGCAATTAAAAAAACTGGTCAGGTCCAGGCAAGGGACAATCAATAGAGTAGTCAGGTCCAGGAATGGGTTGAGAAAAGCCAGAAACAAATTACTAGCCAGGTCAAGTCCAAGTCCACAACAGTCAAGCAAACCAACTGGTAATATAGTTCTTTGTAGATAGGGGTAGCTGGTGAGAAATAATAGCCCCAGCCATTTCCAGGGCTGATGCCTAAATACCCTCTGGTTTAGAGGAAACACCCAGCATCGTGTCAGGGAGTCTTTAGCAAGTACAATTGTAAGTAACAGCAGGGATTCTGGAAGTCTTGACAGAGATTATTTGAGTACCAAAGTCCTGTAGAAATTTTGTTAGCACCATTGTATTCCTGGGAGTCCTAGAGGTACTACAATACACATATACACAGGGCTGAGGACTCTCTCCACCCTCATGTGACCACTCTGGGTGCCAGTACAACCAAGTACAAGTACTGTCACATACAAACAAGGGGAGAACTCAGCCCTGTCACTTAAAGTGTTACTAAACCCACAACAGTGAAATCAGTCTGTATACGCAGTAAAGCATGCTTGTTATACTCACTGTGGAACCTAAGGGGCTAATCCTCTGTATTGTGTAAAAAGGCTGTTTGATCCTAACTTATCTGATCCTCCCCTTCTTCAAATGCCCCCCTCTTATCTCCTGATAAGACATATCGTGTGGAATCACTCTGCACATGCTCAATTTGGTGTGTATTGCTAGAGAGGTTTTTTTTTCTTCGGAGAGTGTATGTGATCAGCACAGGGCCAATCAGCACTGTTCAGAGGTCAGGGGTTCGCATCCTCCTAGAGCAGAATAAAAACTCCTCCAAGCTTTAACCAGTGCTTGGCTGGACACTGATAGAAGTCACAAGACTGCTCTATACTGCTGATGAGAAAAGGTATTTAGCAATTTCTATTTACTAAAATAATTGAATTTCCATGTTCTGTGGGAGAGCGGATATAGTGAATGTAGGGTCTGGGGAGACCAGATATAGTGAATGTAGGGTCTGGGGAGACCAGATATAGTGAATGTAGGGTCTGGGGAGACCAGATATAGTGAATGTAGGGTCTGGGGAGGCAAGATATAGTGAATGCAGGGTCCGGGGAGACCGGATATAGTGGATGCAGGGTCCGGGGAGACCGGATATAGTGGATGCAGGGTCCGGGGAGACCGGATATAGTGGATGCAGGGTCCGGGGAGACCGGATATAGTGGATGCAGGGTCCGGGGAGACCGGATATAGTGGATGCAGGGTCCGGGGAGACCGGATATAGTGGATGCAGGGTCCGGGGAGACCGGATATAGTGGATGCAGGGTCCGGGGAGACCGGATATAGTGGATGCAGGGTCCGGGGAGACCGGATATAGTGGATGCAGGGTCCGGGGAGACCGGATATAGTGGATGCAGGGTCCGGGGAGACCGGATATAGTGGATGCAGGGTCCGGGGAGACCGGATATAGTGCATGCAGGGTCCGGGGAGACCGGATATAGTGGATGCAGGGTCCGGGGAGACCGGATATAGTGGATGCAGGGTCCGGGGAGACCGGATATAGTGGATGCAGGGTCCGGGGAGACCGGATATAGTGGATGCAGGGTCCGGGGAGACCGGATATAGTGAATGCAGGGTCCGGGGAGACCGGATATAGTGAATGCAGGGTCCGGGGAGACCGGATATAGTGGATGCAGGGTCCGGGGAGACCGGATATAGTGGATGCAGGGTCCGGGGAGACTGGATATAGTGGATGCAGGGTCCGGGGAGACTGGATATAGTGAATGCGGGGTCCGGGGAGACTGGATATAGTGGATGCAGGGTCCGGGGAGACCAGATATAGTGGATGCAGGGTCCGGGGAGACTGGATATAGTGGATGCAGGGTCCTGGGTTTAGTAACATTATAAGTGGAGAATGGAACCTAACAGTGAAGGAAAGGTGAGAATGTACAGCTGGCTGAGACTCTGTATGGTACAAGCACAGGTTCATTTCAAGCAAACTCTTCACAAGAGTTCACAGACTAAACTCAGGAGATGGTAATCAGATGTTTATTCATTTCCTGTATTTACTGTATACAGCGGTAATATATCACTCATCCCTTTGAAAAGTACAAAGTACAACTTACAAGAGTTCCTGTACCCCACAGGTGCTCCTAGTTCTTACCACACTTTCGGGTGGAAGCTAATTAACCTGTTAGTACACTTTATGGGGAAATGTATTTGGACCCCTTTCTAAATTACTGGGTTCCGGTGTCTTCAGTGAAGGGTACTGTTAATACTACATCATACAAAAACATTTTAGACAATTGTGATCTCCCAACCTTGTGGTCACAGTTTAGAGAAGACCCTTTTCTCTTTGACCATGACCATGCCCCGTGTACAAAACTAGCTCCAGAAAGACATGGTTTAGACATGGTATAGAGCCCCGACCTCAACCCTACTGAACATCTTTAGGATGAATTGGAACACCAATTGTGATTCAGGTGTTCTCATCCAACACCAGTACCTGACCTCACAAATGTTCCTTTGGCTGAACAGGTACAAATTTATCCCCAGACACCCTCTAAAGCAGTGGTTCTCAACCTTCCTAATGCCGTGACCCTTTAATACAGTTCCTCATGTTGTGGTGACCCCCCAACCATAAAATTATTTACCCAGTAATTATAATTCATGAGTGTAGTTTTACCTCCAATACTGCTGCTTTCAACACAGCAGCTGCTTTTAACAGAGTAGCTGCTTTCAACACAGCAGCTGCTTTCTACACAGTAGCTGCTCTTTACACATCGGAAATATGTGTTTTCTGATGGTCTTAGGGGACCCCTGTAAAAGGGTCGTTCGACCCCCAAAGGGGTCGTGACCCACAGGTTGAGAACCACTGCTCTAAAGCCTTCCCAGAGGAGTGGATGACGTTAAAGCAGCAAAGGGGGCAAACTCCATGTCAATGGCCATGGATTTGGATTGGGACGTAACAAAAGTGCATGTCATCAGGTGTTCACAATATTTTGACCACCTAATAAAATGTTTTTGACTTGTGGTAGGGCACATTGTGTGGAGAACAAACAAGGTAAGAGCAGGGGCGGACTGACCATTTGGAAACTCGGGCACTGCCCGAGGGCCCAGGTTCAGTGGGGGGCCCCATGAGATGCCCCTGGTACCTTTTTCATAGGCTTTTTTGAGTTTGGGCAAGGACACAAGCCCCATGATCCCCTACTGCCCGGGGGCCCCATGAGTTGTCAGTCCGCCCGTGGGTAAGAGTATACAAATCCAGATGATTTGGGTGGAATTGCTAACCCCAAAGCCACTGTTTTGCACTTGTAGGGGGTCACGTTGGAGAAATGACAATGGTTAGTGAGCGGATTCAGATGGACACAGGAAATGAAAGACGTATGAAAAGAAATAATGGGATATGATGGAGAAACTGAAAAATATTAAGTCTAAACAAGCTGAGGAACTCATCTCCCTAAGGCAGCAGTCCCTTGCGCCTATTGATTTGTATACAGAAAGATAGACAACAGATGAGCAGCTACTGTACTGCTTGGTTGTCTACGTAGTGGGTAGATAGCCAAGCAGGAGCTGGAATCTGAATGAGCAGAGAGATGTGCCCTCTTCCCTGGTCTCTTGCTGCAAAGCTTTTGTATGGAGCTTCAATTAGAGAAAGAAGGGCCACAAGTGAGCAGCTACTGCTTGGCTGTCCACTTAGTGAGCCCATAATCCTTTCTGACTGCAAATTCATGAAACAACTCTATATTAAAAACTTCTTTTCCTTCAGAAATAAAACCCACTAACAAGGAGATTTTCCAAACTGTACAATACCAATCAACTTCAACTGGCAGGAGCCCCAAGTATAATTTGACTTAAGGTGCAGACGTAAAAGGTCGATCAGGTTTGCATCCACTTAAAACTGGCCACCCTTTGGATCCAAAGCAATATGGTGACAACTTCATACATTTTAAATGTCCCTTTAACCATGTGGTGTTCAAACTGAGGCCCTTTGCTTGCGTTTATCTGGCTCCTGCGGCATTGTTACTCATACAGATACCAGGTTCTATTCCACCCACAGACAAAAAAGGCACCATGCCTTCCACTGAAACCAACAGTGGGGTATAGTGTCTCCCTCTGACACCAACAACAGTGCATTATTCCTCCTACTAACACCAATTGGGCACTATTCATCCCACTGACACCAATGGTGGGTGCACTACTCCTTCCACGGACACCAACAATGGGGTACTGTTCCTCCTACTGACGTCAATGATGCAGCACTATTCCTCCCACCAATACCAATGATAGAGCACTATTCCTCCTACCAATACCAATGATAGAGCACTATTCCTCCTACCAATACCAATGATAGAGCACTATTCCTCCCACCAATACCAATGATAGAGCACTATTCCTCCTACCAATACCAATGATAGAGCACTATTCCTCCTACCAATACCAATGATAGAGCACTATTCCTCCTACTGACCATAGGCGCAATGTATTTTTTTTTTACGCTCACTGACTGCCAAGCAATGTTCTATTCCCATTGGCCAAAGTCCGGTCCCCCTAAGGTCTGATGGACAGTAAACTGTCCCTTTGTTTTAAAGGTTTGGAGACCCTTGCTTTAACCTATCCCACAAGTTGGTTCCAAGAGGAGCTTCTTTTTAAATCACCTTGATGATAACCCTGGCTATTCATCTACTTCTTTCTCTCGTACGGAGTATTAGGCTCCATACAGAACATTTCCCCAAATAATGGTTTCTACAATCTAATTAAAATGGAGGAACACCACATGACTGGGACACGGAGAACAAAACTGATTATTAATAATTCAAGCCTGTGAGTAACGTATCAAAGCATCCCAAGGCACTGTGATGAGGAGACAGCGTGTTTCATGTTTACCAAAAGGAAAACAATTAGTACATAAGGACCTAACCAGCTCTGTTCTTAGGGAACCGGCATGTGGAAAAAAAAACATCCAACGGGCCCCATTTTTCAAAGCGTCTGAAAACGTAAGGCACTGTGTTGACTGCAGGAACTGAAAGTCCTTATCGGTTAAAGGGAATGAAAGTGAATGGTCTCGGACAACCTGGCTTTTCAGAAAAAAAACAGTCAGATGCTTCCTTTCAGTCTCCCCTATGAATGAAAGGCTTGCTATGGCCATTTTTGACCGCCAGGAACTCCAAAAATATCAAGGTTTGAGTGTGTCTGGGAATCCCTTGAAGGGGTTTGTTGAGAAGGGCAACCTTGGGGGTTTTAACAATGTTTACCTTGGTCACTGAATAGATCAAATAGTCTACACTCAACCAAATTTGCTGTACTGTGGCACATGTCCACTACGTACGATACATTGTTCCCACCTGCCCACAGCCCTGAAAGCATGACGAAGAGGACTCTGCGTACATCTTGGAAAGGCGATCAAGAATGAGATATAATCGAGACAGTACCTTATAGCCAGCCTTGATGAGGGTGACATTGATCATACCCATGTATGTTCTGAGGGACCAGGTCCTCCATTCTTCCTTGGCTATCTCCATTCCCAAGTCCTGCTCCCAGGTGAGCATATGAGGAAGCTTAGTGGTCACGTTAAATGGTTTACACAACACCGAGATGCCATCCTTCTGAGCCTCACTCCAGAAACATGTTTGTCTTGTAATGTCATTAGTAGTTTGTTGCAATGTGTGTAGAAAATGTAAAATTTGTTGTATGTGGTGGAGCTCAGAGGTCGGCATCTCCAACAGTTGGGTAAAGTAGAAAAGGAGGCTTATTCCCTTATGGTCAAGAAAGTGGTCTATTCAGTAGGCAGTGTTTTATAGGTGTCTGGGCCTTTCTGTCTTGGTGACAACCAGGGGCGGACGGACAACTCATGGGGCTCCCGGGCAATAGGGGATCATGGGGCCCCTGTGTCCTTGCCCAAACTCAAAAAAGCCTATGAAAAAAAGGTACCAGGGGCATCTCATGGGGCCCCCTACTGACCCCGGGCCCTCAGGCAGTGCTCGAGTTTCCAAATGGTCAGTCCGCCCCTGGTGACAACCATATCTCCCATTTCTAGTATGGGTGATGTTAAATTTGCACAATGTAGATTAAGTCTTTCCCACTCTGCCCAAAACTTAAAAATTAGTTTTATTTAATTTTTCATCAAGAAATGTTCTAAATGTTCCTACAGTAAACAATTTTTCCTGACAGAGCAAGGAGCAGCTAAAAATATACTGCAGATACAGTCAGAGCCCTCCCTTAAGCCACTCGGCCGTAAACACGGGGGCATTTCAATGTTACAGCCTCGCTCCCGTGTGTGCCAAGGTGATAACAGTATAAATTACAGCCCTCCTTTCTGCACAGACACTCCACACACCTGTCCGCATGGATCTCGCAGTGATCCGGGAATTGGCATGGGGGGGGGGGGGACAGAAGGGGACGAGCTCCACCCTGTGACATTGGACCGGCCTTACTGAAAAGGCTGCCAGCTGTGGAAACATGACACATTCCTCTCACGATGGGAAAAAATGACTTGTGTGCTTTCCAATGCAAGCTGACCGAGGGAAACGATGACTCTCAGCATCGGGATGGCCATCTATCCTCAAAAAAGGATTTTGCTAAGAAAGTCAAATCCATAATCCCATTTTCTAAAACACATTCCAAATTTCTCTCTGGGAAAGTCATGACCAATCGCATTTGTCAGTAAGAAGGATGAGGCACACCAAGGTGTGCCCAGGGTGGAGCTAGAATTTGGCCATTTTGCCCTTTTTAAACTGAAATGTGTTGTGACACTTACAAGGTAAAAATATTACTTTTCACAAGGGTGACAACTGAAACAGAAGGAACTCCGAACAGAGCCATCACTTGTGCTTAATGCATCCTTCTACTAGTGGGATGATGGGCAACCTGGTTGACCAAAAGTAAGGTGCATGACGTGAGAAGAGGTGGACCAGAGTTGGCGCTCAGGACCTGGTCTCCAGTTGTATTTCAAACCACCTCGCGTTTTGGGGTTGCTTTTCAGAGAATTGCATGTAGTGTGCAAAATCCTGGAGGTGGATGTTGCCTAATCAAGTGCCACATTACAATTTGTCTCCCACAAAAAAGCAAAGTGGAGGGATAACTAGCAGATGGAAGGAGGTCCTAATTCCTCTATACAACAGATCTTTAGTTATCACTAGAGGGATCATCATCAGGAAAAGAATTTCCCAATTCCTCTATAGATCTTTAGTTATCACTAAAGGGATCACCAGAAAGGGGAATAAGGACCTGATCCCCCTATATAGATTTTTAGACCACATTTAGAATAAATGTATCCAATTCTGGGGATCACACTTACAAATAGATATTGATAGTTGTTGCTTTTGAGGACCTGATTGCCCTATATAAATCTTTAGTTATCACCAGAGGGATCCCCAAAAGAAGGAAGGAGGACCTGGCTCTTCTATATAGACCTTTAGTTATCACTGGAGTGATCCCCAGCAGAAGGGAGGACATCCCAATTCCTCTACATAGATCTTTGGTTATCACCAGGGGGATTCTCAGCAGGAGGACCTGGTTCTTCAATATAGATCTTTAATTATTGCTAGAGTGATTCCCGACAGAAGAGAGGAGGTCCTAATTCCTCTACATAGATCTTCAGTTATGACTAGAAGAACCACCAGCAGGAGGACTTGATTCCCCTATATAAATTCTTAGACCTCATTTGGAATACTGTATCCAATTCTGGAGACCTCACTTACAAATAGATATTGATAGTTGATGCTTTTGAGAACCTGATTCCCCTATATAAATCTTTAGTTATCACCAGAGGGATCCCCAGCAGAAGGAAGGAGGACCTGGTTCTTCTATACAGATCTTTATTTATCAATAGAAAGATCCCCACAGCAGAAGGGAGGACATCCCAATTCCTCTACATAGATCTTTAGTTATCACTAGATGGATCACCAGCAGGACGAAGGAGGTTCTGATTGCTCTATATAGACCTTTAGTTATCACTAAAAGGATTACGATCAGAAGGCAGGAGGTCCTGATTCTTCTACATAGATCTTTAATCATCACTAGAAGGCTCTCCAGCAGAAAAAAGGAGGTCCTGATTCCTCTATACAGATGTTTAGTTATCACTAGAGGGATCCCCAGCAAGAAGGGAGAACATCCCGATTCCTCTATACAGATCTTTAGCCATCACTAAAGGGATGACCAGCAGGAAGAAGGAGGTCCTAAAATACAAGAAGGGCGCGAGTAAGGTTTAGGAGGGCAGTCATTTTGTTATAAAGCAACAATCAAAAACAATGGAACAAGACCTCAAACAGGAGGAACGTTCCAAACTAACCTTAGAAAAATATTATTTTTTATCAAAAACTTATTTGATGCTTGGAACGGACTTCCAGCAGAGGTAGAGTCAGTCAACAGTAGGTGAATTTAAACATGCTTGGGACAAACATAAATCTATACTCAAAGATAATTAAAAAAAAAAGGAAAACAAAAACTAAAAAAATAAGAAAAGACCAGATGGACCACTTTGTCTTTTTACCGTTGTTACTCCTCAAGTTTTAATGGTTAGACCAGGTGGACTGCTTGGTCTTTTCTTGGTTGGTACTCTTCCTTGAATTTTCAGGGTTAGACCACATGGACAACTTGGTCTTTTTTTTGTTACTCTTACCTAAATTTTCAGGGGTAGACCAGATGGATCACTTGGACTTTTTTTGGTTGACAGTCTTCCATAAATTTCCAGGGTTAGACCAGAAGGACCACTTGGGTCTTTTTCTTTTTTGGTTGTTACTCTTCTTTAAATTTTCAGGGTTAAAGAGAACCTTTATATGTAATTGTACTGGAAAAAAATGTTGACAATCAGACTGTAATGTGAACGATCAAGCTTAAATGGAGGGAAGCAGTTTTTTCGTCAAGCCGTTGCCATCCCACCAAGTTTCAGATTTTATGAAAAAACCTTTTTGCTCAGAACTGAACATGGCTGCATTCATGGCTTTAAAAAACAACCCATACAACAGGCCCAAATTCCAGATCTGGTTTAGAGATGATACCATTTTTTTTTCCATCTGCCTCCAAAAAAGCCCACTAAATCATCCGATTGCCAGTAGCAATTGGCCCCTTCCTGCAATATGGGAGGAGCAAAAAGGATGATCAGATTGGTTGCTACGTGCGACGTTTCAGCGCCTTGCTCAGACACATTTTCAATCACGAGGCCCAATGTGCTTTGTAAAGCCACATTCTTCCTCAGAGACAGCGGCACATGACACAGCAGGTCCCCTACGAGACTTCTGATCCCCTAGGGGCACTTTCATTTGTGTCTTTGTTGAGTTGCTTTTTTTTTTTTTGCATTCTTTTTCTATACGTATCTTCAAAGTGTGGGAGCGCGGTTCGTGTGAAACGAAGGCGATTAACATGCTAACAGCACCAACATATGTTCTCAGCTTAACCACTCCCGTGCCCTCCGACACGCATATGTGCACACGGCCAGAGCAGATACATATGAGTGGGAAAACTTTATGTTGCAGGTGCATGTGATGGGAAATATATAAATTGTACAGATAATAGCTACACACTAGCAGGACTCGTTTCCTACTTAAAGGAGAACCATTCTAAGTTTCCAACCGAAGACTTGTTTAGACCTCAGAATATGAGTTGACAATTTCATCTCGGTGTCTAATTTTAGGGATGAGCGCATACGACCAAAAAGTTTTCCCTTTCTTCTAAATAGAAAAGAGGAGGGTTAAAACCCATCAGGAGACACAACAGAAAGTGAAAGAAAGTTTCTCCAAAGTGGGAAAAAAAAAAACCTTTTGGTTGTCACCAACAGGTGTCCCCATTGGATGATATACCCTTGCTTAGGGGGGCCCAAGTCCACCGTCGTAAAAAATTACAGATGAATGATTGTTCCTGTTAAAATGAAAGGCTTTGTCTACCAAGAATAATGTACAAAACACATGTGCGTCCATGTTGCTGGCTTTGGATAGAGTAGGGATGGGTTAGAACACCTGTCTAGATTTTTTTGGAGGGGGTATATGTATCCCAATTTTTAGATTTCGTTTTACTGCCTATCTTGGGGACACAGCAGAAAATGTGAGGAAATCTCTTAAAAAGTGACAAGAGCACCCCCTGTTGGTTGTCACTGGAACAAATGTTCCCATTGGATGATTCATTCTTGATTCTAGTGATATGGAAACATTCTGGATTTCTTATCCCTTTCTATGCCAATGACAAGCCACGTTTGTTTTAAATACTGAACATGAGTACAGCGAGTGCTATTTACTGTATGTATGGAGGTATGGGCACAAGTGCTATCAGTGTATGGGGTAGGGGCACAAGTCCTATCGGTGTATGGGGTAGGGACACAAGTGCTATCGGTGTACGGGGTAGGGGCACAAGTCCTATCGGTGTACGGGGTAGGGACACAAGTGCTATCGGTGTACGGGGTAGGGACACAAGTGCTATCGGTGTACGGGGTAGGGACACAAGTGCTATCGGTGTACGGGGTAGGGACACAAGTGCTATCGGTGTACGGGGTAGGGACACAAGTGCTATCGGTGTACGGGGTAGGGACACAAGTGCTATCGGTGTACGGGGTAGGGGCACAAGTGCTATCGGTGTACGGGGTAGGGGCACAAGTGCTATCGGTGTACGGGGTAGGGACACAAGTGCTATCGGTGTATGGGGTAGGCACACAAGTGCTATCAGTGTACGGGGTAGGCACACAAGTGCTATCGGTGTACGGGGTAGGGACACAAGTGCTATCGGTGTACGGGGTAGGGACACAAGTCCTATTGGTGTATGGGGAAGGGACACAAGTCCTATTGGTGTATGGGGTGGGGACACAAGTCCTATTGGTGTATGGGGTAGGGACACAAGTCCTATTGGTGTACGGGGTAAGGACACAAGTACTAATGGTGTACGGTGTAGGGACACAAGTGCTATCAGTGTACGGGGTAAGGACACAAGTCCTATTGCTGTGGGGTAGGGACACAAGTCCTATTGGTGTACGGGGTAGGGACACAAGTACTATTGGTGTATGGGGTGGGGACACAAGTCCTATTGGTGTACGGGGTGGGGACACAAGTGCTATCGGTGTATGGGGAAGGGGCACAAGTGCTATTGGTGTACGGGGTGGGGACACAAGTCCTATTGGTGTATGGGGTAGGGACACAAGTCCTATTGGTGTACGGGGTAGGGGCACAAGTACTATTGGTGTACGGGGTGGGGACACAAGTCCTATTGGTGTATGGGGTGGGGACACAAGTACTATTGGTGTGGGGTAGGGACACAAGTCCTATTGGTGTACGGGGTGGGGACACTAGTGCTCCTTACAGTATGTCTGGTATAGGGGAAACCCATGCTACCTGTGTACTGGATATGGGCACAACAAATGCAACCTATATACAGGAGTTAGTTAGGTTGGGGTAGAGGCAGAAAACTTTCGAGACGTATGGTGGGGAAAACTGCTGACATTTTGCTGATCTTCAATGCCTAACTGAGTAAATACAGAAAAGAAAAACCTGTTTTCAGATTTCTATCACTGTCTTGTTACAATTACAGAGGTCAGGATCAGGAAAAAGAAACACATTCCTGAACTGGTCCCCAAGGGACTGTTACATGGTTTACAGATCTCCCTACTGAACACAAGCTAGTCCTTCTCCACCCATACAGGTCACCCCAATGCTGAGACGTCTTAGTCTTCCAAGCCATGGAAGGTATAAATCACACAAACACCAACATTTACAAATAGATCCCAACTCCAGTGTTATAGAATCCGGAGATTTTTCAGCACTTTCTGTCCCTGTGACACCCGTACGAGAAATGGGGTGAGTGGTTGTCACCAACACAGGATGGACCAAACCTGAGCCTTCCACACACTGGGCATAAGAATCGCTGCTAATACGGCTTTCGGCTTTTTTTTTTTTTTCTACAAACTCTACGCTGTGAGAAATGAGAGCGCGTAATTTTTTTTTTTTTTAACCCTCAGTACAATGAAAAGTCCTCCAAAGGAATGTTTTTGGGGGGAAAAGGGAAAAAAAAAAAAGTGCAGGAGTGGACAAGGCGGTGTGATGTATGGCAGAGCGAAGGAGTTAACGTGGGAAAAATGCCATCGCGATGCCCCATGGCCTCGGGAAACAACCTTCCCATAGACGTGACAGCATAGCCGGAGCCTGTGAAAGGCAGAGCAGGGGGCCGAGTTCCCACGGCACAGCATTAAGGAGCTGCTGTTATCAGGGACACAAGAAGGTGGAGCCGGGCTCTGGACGCTCTCCACCAAAAAAGGAAGAGGATAGCTGGGACCGGACAGCTTGGCTCGGGAAAACCTTGTTTACCTAAGGCAGAGGGACGGAGACAGAGGCCAATACAAGATCCCCTTACTTACCCACAATGCAACTGGTAGAGACCTTTTCCAACAACACATCCATCCGAAGGCCCGTCCTTGAGGGCTGCGGTTAAAGGTGCGAAATTTGCGCATTTTTGTACAATTAAAGGGGAACTACGCTCTGCCTAGCCCCACGCCCAAACAAAAAAATTCCTAACAATGGTCCCATACTTACTAGACCGTAGAATCCAGCGTTGCCCTGTTTGAAAAGGAAGTTCTCACTTTGCGCCTCTTCTTCAGTGCCGCCATCTTTACTTAAGATTTGGCGCAAGATGGGACCTGGCGGAGATCATGCGGTGTGTGTGTGTGCATGCGCAATACCTCGTAAACGGCTTCCGGGATGGTTATGTCACATCTCTTCCTTTGCGCCTCTTCTTCAGCACCGCCATCTTTACTTAAGATTTGGTGCAAGATGGGACCTGGCGGAGATCTTGCAGCGTATGTGTGCATGCGCAACACTGCGAATGGCTTCCAGGATGGGCATAGCCCCCAAACAAAAAATTTGGTAGAAAAATTTTCTACAACACATCCATCCGAAGGCCCGTCCGTGAGGGTTGCGGTTAAAGGTGCGAAATTTGCGCATTTTTGTACAATTAAAAGGGGAACTACACTCTGCCTAGCCCCACCACCAAACAAAAAAATTCCTAATGGTCTCATACTTACTAGACCGTAGAATCCAGCGTTGCCCTGTTTGAAAAGGAAGTTCTCACTTTGCGCCTCTTCTTCAGTGCCGCCATCTTTACTTAAGATTTGGCGCAAGATGGGACCTGGCGGAGATCTTGCAGCGTATGTGTGCATGCGCAACACTGCGAATGGCTTCCAGGATGGGCATAGCCCCAGCCCCCAAACAAAAAATTTGGTAGAAAACTTTTCTACAACACAACCATCCGAAGGCCCGTCTGCGCGGGTTGCGATTAAAGGTGCGAAATTTGCACATTTTTGTACAATAAAAGGGGAACTACACTCTGCCTAGCCCCACCACCAAACAAAAAAATTGGTAAAAAAATGTTCTACAACACATCCATCCGAAGGCCCGTCCGTGTGGGTTTGGGTTGTAGGTGCGAAATTTGCGCATTTTTGTACAATTAAAAGGGGAACTACGCTCTGCCTAGCCCCACCACCAAACAAAAGAATTCCTAACAATGGTCTCATACTTACTAGACCGTAGAATCCAGCGTTGTCCTGCTCGAAAGGGAAGTTCTCACTTTGCGCCTCTTCTTCGATGCCACCATCTTTAATTAAGATTTGGCTTAAGATGGGACCTGGTGGAGATCCCGCGGCGTGCGTGTGGATGCGCAATGCCTCATAAATGGCTTCCGGGATGGTTATGTCACACCTCTTCCTTTGCGCCTCTTCTTCAGCACCGCCATCTTTACTTCAGATTTTGCATATGATGGGACCTGGAGGAGACTCTGCGGCGTATGTGTGCATGCGCAACACTGCGAATGGCTTCCAGGATGGGTATAGCCCCACCCCCAAACAAAAAAATTGGTAGAGAAATTTTTTTTTAACATCCATCTGAAGGCCCGTCTGTGCGGATTGCGGTTGCATGTGCGAAATTTGCACATTTTTGTACAATTAAAGGGGAACTGTGCTCTGCCTAGCCCCACCCCCAAACAAAAAAAAGAGATCCTGCAGCGTATGTGTGCATGCGCAACACTTTGAGAATGGCTTCCAGGATGGGCATAGCCCCAGCCCCAAAACAAAAAAATTCCTAACAATGGTCCCATACTTAATAGACCATAGAATCCAGCGTTGTCCTGCTCGAAAGGAAAGTTCTCACTTTGCGCCTCTTCTTCAGATTTGGCGCAAGATGGGACCTGGCGGAGATCCTGCGGCGTGTATGCATGCGCAATACCTCCTAAACGGCTTCCGGGATGGTTATGTCACATCTCTCCCTTTGCGCCTCTTCTTCAGCACCGCCATCTTTGCTTAAGATTTGGCATATGATGGGACCTGGTGGAGACCCTGCAGCATATGTGTGCATGCGCAACACTTAGTGAATGGCTTCAAGGATGGGCATAGCCCCGGCATGTGTGCGCATGCGCAACATCTTGGAAAGGGCTCCTGGAATGGCTACGTCATGTCTCTCCTTTGCGCCTCCTCTGGTGTCGCCATCTTTCATTGAGATCCAGCCCATGAGTCTAGGGAACCTGGCAGAGACCGCCCGGCGTGCGCGCGCATGCGTAACATCTGGCAAAGGGCTCCTGAAAAGCTCTATCTGTTTGTGCCTCCTCTTAATGCTGTGATTGTTCATTGAGATCCAGGGCATGCACAAACTCTAAGTCTAGGTTACCAGACAGATGCCAGTGGCGTGGCGCATGCCCACGCCATCACGCTAGTTCTCTGGCAGTGACCGCATGACGTGTGTGCTCATGTGCGACAATTTGAAAAAGGTCTCCTGGGAAGGCTACATTACACATCCAAAAGGAGGCAGTCTGCAAGAACTAGCAGAGATCAACAGCATGTCTGCGCATGCGCGGGGGAACTCACAATATTCTGGCTGAGGCCGGAGTTTAGAAGTAAAATTAAATGTTAAAAAGAGTTGGTGCAATGCGGTGTCGTTCATTCTAAATGGCGCCCCAAACCCACCTTGCTGATGAGCGGATCTTACTGCGCGTTGGTGTGTTTGGCAGCCCACTGATCTACTGCCACATTGCAACAAGAAGTAATGCGAATGGACCCCAAGCGTTACTGAACAAAAGCAAAAAAAATTAAAAAAATCAGTTCTCCTGTACTGCCAACGCAGACTTTACTATGTGGCAGAGCTGTGTGAATCCTGGGACTGGATGGACAGATTTAAAACTCCTTATTACAGCGGTGCACAAGCAGATCCTCCTATAGCAGTGATGGCGAACCCGTGGCACGCGTGCCACAGCCGGCACGCCGAGCCTTATCTGTGGGCACGCCAGGAGAATACCGTATTTTTCGCTCCATAAGACGCACTTTTTTTCCCCGAAAAAAGGGGGGAAAATGTCAGTGCGTCTTATGGAGCGAATATAGAGCGGCCGGTCCGGTATTTCCACCGCCGCCGTGTCAGAATACCGAGCCGGCCGCTCAGCTCTGCAGTGGGACCGTACCTGTCCCTCTATCCAGCGGCGCGCTGTCTTCCCGGCTTCTGTAGTGTGCGTGACAGCCGGGTCCCAAGTGCGCATGCGCAAGAAGCAGTGCTCTTTGTGAATGGTAAGGCGGTATCTGGGACACATGACAGATCCCAGAAGCCGCTGGACCAATCACAAAGCGCAGCGCTTCTCGCGCATGCGCACTGGGCATCCGGCTGTCCGACGAGCGTCCCCACTACAGAAGCCGGGAAGACAGCGCGCCGCTGGATAAAGGAACAGGTAAGATAAAAAAAAAACTCTGCGGAAGTAAGAGCGGGTACATGTCAAATTCAGGTACTCGCTCCCCCTCCCTCCCCAAAGGTCAGCAGTCATCTGTACTGTCCGCAGTCTCTGGTCATCCCTGTACTGTCCGCAGTCTCTGGTCATCTCCTGTACTGTCTGCAGTCTCTGGTCATCTCCTGTACTATGTCTGCAGTCTCTGGTCATCTCCTGTACTGTGTCCGCAGTCTCTGGTCATCTCCTGTACTATGTCTGCAGTCTCTGGTCATCTCCTGTACTATGTCTGCAATCTCTGGTCATCTCCTGTACTATGTCTGCAGTCTCTGGTCATCTCCTGTACTGTGTCCGCAGTCTCTGGTCATCCCTGTGCTGTCCGCAGTCTCTGGTCATCCCTGTACTGTCCGCAGTCTCTGGTCATCCCTGTACTGTCCGCAGTCTCTGGTCATCCCTGTACTGTCCGCAGTCTCTGGTCATCCCTGTACTGTCCGCAGTCTCTGGTCATCCCTGTACTGTCCGCAGTCTCTGGTCATCCCTGTACTGTCCGCAGTCTCTGGTCATCTCCTGTACTGTGTCCGCAGTCTCTGGTCATCTCCTGTACTGTGTCCGCAGTCTCTGGTCATCCCTGTACTGTCCGCAGTCTCTGGTCATCTCCTGTACTGTCCGCAGTCTCTGGTCATCTCCTGTACTGTCCGCAGTCTCTGGTCATCCCTGTACTGTCCGCAGTCTCTGGTCATCCCTGTACTGTCCGCAGTCTCTGGTCATCCCTGTACTGTCCGCAGTCTCTGGTCATCCCTGTACCGTCCGCAGTCTCTGGTCATCCCTGTACTATGTCCGCAGTCTCTGGTCATCTCCTGTACTGTCCGCAGTCTCTGGTCATCTCCTGTACTATGTCCGCAGTCTCTGGTCATCTCCTGTACTATGTCCGCAGTCTCTGGTCATCCCTGTACTGTCCGCAGTCTCTGGTCATCTCCTGTACTGTGTCCGCAGTCTCTGGTCATCTCCTGTACTGTGTCCGCAGTCTCTGGTCATCCCTGTACTGTCCGCAGTCTCTGGTCATCTCCTGTACTGTGTCCGCAGTCTCTGGTCATCTCCTGTACTGTCCGCAGTCTCTGGTCATCCCTGTACTATGTCCGCAGTCTCTGGTCATCTCCTGTACTGTGTCTGCAGTCTCTGG
Organism: Staurois parvus; assembly: GCF_062004578.1. Lineage (NCBI taxonomy): Eukaryota > Metazoa > Chordata > Amphibia > Anura > Ranidae > Staurois > Staurois parvus. The sequence goes on from NW_028318752.1 coordinate 297,558, forward strand.
TCATCCCTGTACTGTCCGCAGTCTCTGGTCATCCCTGTACTGTCCGCAGTCTCTGGTCATCCCTGTACTGTGTCCGCAGTCTCTGGTCATCTCCTGTACTGTGTCCGCAGTCTCTGGTCATCCCTGTACTGTCCGCAGTCTCTGGTCATCCCTGTACTGTGTCCGCAGTCTCTGGTCATCTCCTGTACTGTGTCCGCAGTCTCTGGTCATCTCCTGTACTGTGTCCGCAGTCTCTGGTCATCTCCTGTACTGTGTCCGCAGTCTCTGGTCATCCCTGTACTGTGTCTGCACTCTCTGGTCATCCCTGTACTGTGTCCGCAGTCTCTGGTCATCTCCTGTACTGTGTCCGCAGTCTCTGGTCATCCCTGTACTGTGTCCGCAGTCTCTGGTCATCCCTGTACTGTGTCCGCAGTCTCTGGTCATCCCTGTACTGTGTCCGCAGTCTCTGGTCATCCCTGTACTGTGTCCGCAGTCTCTGGTCATCTCCTGTACTGTGTCCGCAGTCTCTGGTCATCCCTGTACTGTGTCCGCAGTCTCTGGTCATCTCCTGTACTGTCCGCAGTCTCTGGTCATCCCTGTACTGTGTCCGCAGTCTCTGGTCATTCCTGTACTGTCCGCAGTCTCTGGTCATCTCCTGTACTGTGTCCGCAGTCTCTGGTCATCTCCTGTACTATGTCCGCAGTCTCTGGTCATCTCCTGTACTGTGTCCGCAGTCTCTGGTCATCCCTGTACTGTGTCCGCAGTCTCTGGTCATCCCTGTACTGTACGAGTTGTTTTTTCTAAACCAAAAGCTCGATATTCAGGTTTCATTGCAGTGTTGGCACTTTGAAAGAAATAAGTTGGTTTTGGGTTGCAGTTTGGGCACTCGGGCTCAAAAAGGTTCGCCATCACTGTCCTATAGTGATGGCGATGAGTGTTGCTTCTATACCTTCCCTACCAGGGGCGGACAACTCATGGGGCCCCTGGCCAATAGGGGATCATGGGGCCCCTGTGTCCTTGCCCAAACTCAAAAAAGCCTATGAAAAAGGTACCAGGGGCATCTCATGGGGCCCCCTACTGACCCCGGGCCCTCGGGCAGTGCTCGAGTTTCCAAATGGTCAGTCCGCCCCGTTCCCTACCCAAACACACCTTGAAAGTGGAGTCATACGATGGACTCCAAGGATCTGCCTATATGGAAAGTTCCTGAATGTGACCAATAAAGCGTCTCTCTATACTGTGTCTTGCCATCAGAAAAGAGCTGCAGAAAACATCGAGCAGTGATGAGGCTTGTGACTGGAAAGCCATACTGTTCAACAAAACCACAACACACAGACCCAACATCCGCTCTTCTCCCTCCACAGCACTATCGCCTCCTGAAACCCGCACCGCCATCACTGCCGCCGCCATCTTGGATCCACAGAAATACATCAGGATGAAATATATAAGGACTACACTCTGCAAATCACGAGGACTCCGCTCCTTCCTCTATAACTCCTCTCCTGAACTACTCTGCTCTGCTGGAGGACTCCGCTCCTTCCTCTATAACTCCTCTCCTGAACTACTCTGCACTGCTGGGGGACTCCGCTCCTTCCTCTATAACTCTCCTCTCCTGAAATACTCTGTGCTGCTGGAGGACTCCGCTCCTTCCTCTATAACTCCTCTCCTGAAATACTCTGCACTGCTGGAGGACTCCTCTCCTTCCTCTATAACTCCTCTCCTGAAATACTCTGCGCTGCTGGAGGACTCCGCTCCTTCCTCTATAACTCCTCTCCTGAAATACTCTGCTCTGCTGGAGGACTCCGCTCCTTCGTCTATAACTCTCCTGAAATACTCTGCACTGCTGGAGGACTCCGCTCCTTCCTCTATAACTCTCCTCTCCTGAAATACTCTGCGCTGCTGGAGGACTCCGCTCCTTCCTCTATAACTCTCCTCTCCTGAAATACTCTGCACTGCTGGAGGACTCCGCTCCTTCCTCTGTAACTCCTCTCCTGAAATACTCTGCGCTGCTGGAGGACTCCGCTCCTTCCTCTATAACTCTCCTCTCCTGAAATACTCTGCACTGCTGGAGGACTCCGCTCCTTCCTCTATAACTCTCCTCTCCTGAAATACTCTGTGCTGCTGGAGGACTCCGCTCCTTCCTCTGTAACTCCTCTCCTGAAATACTCTGCGCTGCTGGAGGACTCCGCTCCTTCCTCTATAACTCCTCTCCTGAAATACTCTGCGCTGCTGGAGGACTCCGCTCCTTCCTCTATAACTCTCCTCTCCTGCAATTCTGGGAATGCCAATCTTTTTGCGGCAATCCCAGATCCAGGACACAAAGAAAACCGGTCTCTGCGCTCGGATTACCACGGGGCGATTTTTTTCTATTCTTCTTCTTAATAAAAGGAGAACACGAGACGGGAAGGAGCTCCGGGCCGGAAGGCGCGCATTTCTAAGCCGCCACGAAAACCAGACAGACTAGGAAGGCGCACAGGTGCTCCTATAGAAGAGCAGAGAGGCATGGGGCGGAACCGCGGGGCCGAGGGAACAAACGTGGAAAAAAGGTAACAAATGTCTCCGCCATACAGAAGTCACCTTAATGTCCTTCCAACCAAGATCTTTACTTATTTATTTCAGATCACATAGAACCCCTGTTGGGTTTTTACTACCTCTGACCCCGCTGGGGAGATTTTCTCTTCATTTCAAGACATGCGCGGTTCATTCCGTTCCAAATTGAAATTCGGACAAAGTTTTTCGTTATTTGGAGATTCGGATTCTTCCGAATTTATGAAATACAAAAAGTAACCAATTAAAACGAATCCAAAATAACGAAATGACATTTAGTCAGAAATTTGAATCAAATGGAAGTCAAATCGAATTTGAAAACAAGAATAAAATAGAAAACAAAGGAATAGAAAAGAAAAGAATAAAACAGAGAAGAGCAGAAGAAAAGAATAGAATAAAATAAAAAATAAGAGAATAGAAAATAAAGGAACATAATAGGAAATAATAAAATAGAAAATAGGAGAATAGAATAAAGAGAAATAGAATAGAAAAGGAAAGAATAAAATAGGAGAATAGAATAAAGAGATATAGAATAGAAAATAAAGGCATAGAATAGAAAAGAATAGAAGAAAATAGCAGAAAAAAAAAAAGAAGAATAAAATAAAATAGAAAATAGCAGAAGAAAAGAATAGAATAAAGAAAAGAGAAATATAGAAAATAAAATAAAGGAATATAATAGAAAATAGGAGAATAGAATAAAGAGAAATAGAATAGAAAATAAAGGAATAGATAAGATAAGAATAGAATAAAATAAGAAATAAGAATAGAATATAGAGAAGAGGCATAAAATAGAATAGAAAAGAATAGAATAAAAGAGAAAATAGAATGGAATAGAATAGATAAGATAATATAAAAGAATAGAATAAAAATATAAAAGAGGAGAATAGAATAAAGAGAAGAGAAATAGAATAGAAAATAAAGGAATAGAAAATAATAAAATAGGAGAATAGAATAAAGAGAAATAGAATAGAAAAGGCATAGACTAGAAAAGAAAAGAATAGATAAGAATAGAAAAGAATAAAATATAAAGTAGGAGAATAGAATAAAGAGAAAAAGAATTGAAAATAAAGGAATAGATAAGAAAAAGGATAGAATAATATAAGAAATAAGAATAGAATATAGAGAAGAGGCATAGAATAGAATAGAAAAGAATAAAATAGAAAATAGAATGGAATAGAAAAGAAAAGAAAAGAATAGAAAAGAAAAGAATAAAAATAGAAAACAGGAGAATGGAATAAAGAGAAGGGCAATAGATTAGAAAAGAAAGGAAAATAAAAAAGGAATAAAATAGAAAATAAGAGAATAGAATAAAGAGAAGAATAGAATAGAATAAAAAAAACAAAACAATAGAATAGAAACAACATAACCGTCTTCTGAAACCCGAATTTCGAACAGAATACATTTGAACTTGAATGCAGGTTCCATACTTTTTGATTAAATTCAAATTTTCCGAATTCGGTCGCATTGAATTCAATGGGACCAAATTTGTAAAAATTTTAATCGAATTTGAAAACAAATAAAACTAAAATGAATGGATTTAAGTAAACAGATTTAAATGAAATTATTTAAATAACAAATCAAAATGAAACATGCCTACTTATTTCCTGTCCTGGTGACAACATGATCACGGGACAGGAAGTGAGAGATACAGACGGCAACAAAAACCGCCTCCTCTCTATTTACAGTTAAAATGTAACCTATTTTGTCTTCCCTGATTTCTTCCCCCTCCCCCCCCCCCCCCCCACTTTCATCAACACAATGATGACATTTTTATTACATAACTGGGTCTCTGTTCTTCAATATGCAAAGCAGGCAGATCCTAACTGGTGGGAAGACCAGCAGGGAGCTGTGCATAGTTTTCTTAATACATCAGAACGCTCTGCCGTGGGGTGGGGGGGGGGCAGGGGATATCATAGAATACTGCCCCCCCCAGTAAGAGGAGTTATGCAAATGTCAAGACACCTTGATGGGTAGGCGTTACTAAGCAGGCTGCATTTACATAGCCACGCCCACACGTGAAGCTGAGCACCTCCATGATCATCACTGGGTCTCTGAGCTTCTCTATACAACGCAAGAAGGTGGGAGGGGCCAGGAAGCTGTGAAGATGCCGACATGTGATGGATGCTGAACCTCCATGACCACCGGGTCTCTGTGCTTCTCCATACAATGCAGGAACATGGGGGGATGCAAGGGAAGCTGTGAAAACACGCCCATGTGATGCTGAGCCTCCATGATCACTGGGTCTCTGTGCTTTTCTATGCAATGCAGGAAGATTGATCGGGAATGGGGGCACAGAGGAAGCTGTGAAAACACCTCTATGTGATGCTGAGCCTCCATGATCACTGGATCTCTGTGCTTCTCTATGCAATGCAGGAAGATAAGTGGGGGAGCAAAGGAGGCCATGAAAATACCCCCATGTGATGCTAAGCCTCCACGATCACCACTGGGTCTCTGTGCTTCTCTATGAAATGCAGGAAGCTACGTGGGGGTGCAAAAGGAGGCCGTGAAAATACCCCCATGTGATGCTGAGCCTCTATGATCACTGGGTCTCTGTGCTTCTCTATGCAATGCAGGAAGATTGGGGGGCGCAGAGGAAGCTGTGAAAACACCTCTATGTGATGCTGAGCCTCCACGATCACCACTGGGTCTCTGCGCTTCTCTATGCAAGGCATAAGGCCGGTGGAAGCGGTGAAAATGCCCACATGTAACGCTGAGCCTCTTTAGTTGAATGAAATGAAATCCAATGAATGAAAGGGGTGGGGGGGGGAGGGGCCAGGGACAGTCAGGCTGGGGAGGAAAGAGCTCAGATGATGCTGGACGTCCTGCAGCCAGAAAAGTAGGCGGAGCTCTGACTTGCTGCAGATTGTGCGGTAAAATCAGAGCAAACCGTCTCAGTCCAGGAGAGGAGGGCCGGAGTTCCCCTTTTAAAAAAAAAAGAAAAAATATCTCGAGGGACACGGTTGGCGGAAAAGAAAAAAAGATACAAAACGCAGGTGAAGGTGACGCGGCGGTGACAACCGCAGAGCTGCTCACCGAATTTTCAAAAAAAACTTTTTTTCTTTTTTTTTGCTTTGTCAGGCCCGGAAGCGGCACAACTGGTTGGGCGAGGACGAGCCCCTTGTAATTATGTCGGGAACTTGCAACAGCTGCACCGCTTTGTCTTCTCCACCTGCCACTGCAGGGTGGGTCCGAGGGGACCGCCTGGGGTTAACCTTTACCTCGCCACAGCCGCGCAATTAAAAAAAAAAAACAGCCAGCCAATGACGGTGGCGCGCCCTTTTCCGCCATCGTTAAAAAGGTCAACAATGGCGCAAACGCGGGGGAGAAGGTGGCGTAACTGCAATCTCTCGTAGAACCTCTGACAGGTTGATGCAATTTGAACAAAAACATTTTTTTCTAGTTTGGGCACTTCCTGTTATAGGGTGACAACGCCCTGTCCCCCATTCTCAAACTGCACTTGTGTTGTCACCCTGTCGCATGGGCTTGCAATGGAGATGAAGTGGTCATTTCAATATATTAATATAATCCCTGGTGATCCTGCCATGAAGGTCCTTGTTTGGGCACTTCCTATTATAGGGTGACAACGCCCTGCCACCATCGCCAAACTGCACTTGTGTTGTCACCCTGTCGCATGGGCTTGCAATGGAGATGAAGACGTGGCCATTTCAATACATTAACATAAATATTATTATAGCTGGTGATCCTGCCAAGAAGAAACTTGTTTGGGCACTTCCTATTATAGGGTGACAACGTCCTGCCCCCATCTCCAAACTGCACTTGTGTGGTCACCCTGTCGCATGGGCTTGCAATGGAGATGAAGTGGCCATTTCAATGCATTAACAATCCCTGGTGATCCTGCCAAGAAAGTCCTTGTTTAGGCACTTCCTATTATAGGGTGACAACGTCCTGCCCCCATCTCCAAACTGCACTTGTGTTGCCACCCTGTCGCATGGGCTTGCAATGGAGATGAAGAGACCATTTCACTACATTAACATATTCCCTAATGATCCTGCCATGAAGGAACTTGTTTGGGCACTTCCTATTATAGGGTGACAATGCCCTGTCCCCGTCTCCAAACTGTACTTGTGTAGTCACCCTGTCGCATGGGCTTGCAATGGAGATGAAGAGCCCATTTCAACACATTAAAATAACACCTTGTGAACCTGCCACAAGGGTCCACGTTCAGGCACTTCCTGTTACAAGTGACAACGCTCTAAACCGGAACCCCAACTGCGCTCTCGCGTTGTCACCCTTTCACACGGGCTTCTAATAGGAGTTCAAAAATGCTGTACATGGGCTTCCCGAAAACCTCACAGCACCCTGCCTCGGTACCCCTCCCGGCAAAAGCCTGGCTGTTGGGAGGAGTCCCGAAATGCCTCCTGTTATCTCCGGGGACATACTCATCCGTAAATATTAATAGAGCTTCTTTTACATAAACCAGTTTATGAAAATTATGTCTTCGTCTCAAGTAGATCTATAAAGTTTTTTTTTGTTTTTGTTCGCCATTCCTGCACAGGTACCGCCGTAGCGTCTCGTAAAGTTACGAGTCAATAAAGATTATCCTACGGTCCCGGAGAGCTTCAGACTTTTTATGACGATGGATAGAGACTTTACAGAAGCTCAAAAGCCTCGTAAAAGCGCTCCATAATAACGTTCATGTCAATCCGCTAAAAGTCATCAATACCTGCAGAAGATTCATTATGGATTCGGTTTTTTTTTTTTTTTTTTTTTTGGAAAGGTCAAGAGAGAGAAGCGCCGGAGACAGATCTCCTTGAGAATGGATAATACGGAGCACTTAAGATAGGGCACGCAGGCATTTAGCTGACCGGCTCTAGCAGCGCGGAGACATTATGCTGCGGCCATTAAAAGGGCCGACGTTCATCTGCTGTGATTGAATTATTGAAAAGCGCGGAATTATTTATAAAGAACATACTAACGCGTACATGTTCTAGGAGCTGGGAAGGAGACGCCACGGTGATGAGCGGCGGGACAGCAGGCTCCCCCCCCCCCCCCGATTCGGTGATATCAACAAGGTCAAGGTGTTATAGAATACCAGACCGAAATTTTGTAGATGCCCAACCATCACATCTATATGGAGGTGGTGGACATCCCATTCCAAAACCATGGGTGTTCACATGGAGTTGGCCTCCACTCTCCCGGGAAGGCTTTCCACGTGGAGTTGGCCTCCACTCTCCCGGGAAGGCTTTCCACGTGGAGTCGGCCTCCACTCTCCCGGGAAGGCTTTCCACGTGGAGTCGGCCTCCACTCTTCCGGGAAGGCTTTCCACGTGAAGTCGGCCTCCACTCTTCCGGGAAGGCTTTCCACGTGGAGTCGGCCACCACTCTTCCGGGAAGGCTTTCCACGTGGAGTCGGCCTCCACTCTTCCGGGAAGGCTTTCCACGTGGAGTCGGCCTCCACTCTTCCGGGAAGGCTTTCCACGTGGAGTCGGCCTCCACTCTTCCGGGAAGGCTTTCCACGTGGAGTCGGCCTCCACTCTTCCGGGAAGGCTTTCCACGTGGAGCTGGCCTCCACTCTTCCGGGAAGGCTTTCCACGTGGAGCTGGGCTCCACTCTTCCGGGAAGGCTTTCCACGTGGAGTTGGCCTCCACTCTCCCGGGAAGGCTTTCCACGTGGAGTTGGCCTCCACTCTCCCGGGAAGGCTTTCCACGTGGAGTCGGCCTCCACTCTCCCGGGAAGGCTTTCCACGTGGAGTCGGCCTCCACTCTCCCGGGAAGGCTTTCCACGTGGAGTCGGCCTCCACTCTCCCGGGAAGGCTTTCCACGTGGAGTCGGCCTCCACTCTCCCGGGAAGGCTTTCCACGTGGAGTCGGCCTCCACTCTCCCGGGAAGGCTTTCCACGTGGAGTCGGCCTCCACTCTTCCGGGAAGGCTTTCCACGTGGAGTCGGCCTCCACTCTTCCGGGAAGGCTTTCCACATGGAGTCGGCCTCCACTCTTCTGGGAAGGCTTTCCACATGGAGTTGGCCTCCACTCTCCTGGGAAGGCTTTCCACATGGAGTTGGCCTCCACTGTCCCGGGAAGGCTTTCCACATGGAGTTGGCCTCCACTCTCCCGGGAAGGCTTTCCACATGGAGTTGGCCTCCACTCTCCCGGGAAGGCTTTCCACATGGAGTTGGCCTCCACTCTCCCGGGAAGGCTTTCCACATGGAGTTGGCCTCCACTCTTCTGGGAATGCTTTCCACATGGAGTTGGCCTCCACTTTTCTGGGAAGGCTTTCCACATGGAGTTGGCCTCCACTCTTCTGGGAAGGCTTTCCACAAGATTTTGGAAATTTGTGTCCATTCAGCCAAAAGAACATTTGTGAGGTCAGCTCCTGATGTTGGGCAAGAAGATCTGGGTCGTAGTCAGTGGACTAGGTCATCCCAAAGGTGATCTCCAATGTTGAGTCCATCTAACTGAGGCTTAACCAGGCTAAGGACCCAACCTGCTCAGGCCTTGTAATGTGGCCATTCTTGACAATAGATAAGTATAAGTACTCTGGGGGTAGGGATGGGAAGCATGCTATTACAGGAACCCTGAAGGTCAGGTGTCCATCTCACTGAGGCTTAACCAGGCTAAGGACCCAACCTGCTCAGGCCTTGTGACTTGGTCATAAAGTGGAAAGTGTTACATGCTTTTCTAAACCTGGAGGGCTCTGGAGAGCAAATGGAGCCGAGAGGGGCATAGGTAGAGAAAGTATTAGCTGTGTAGTATGGGCAGGGTGTGGGCTATTACAGGAGCCCTGAAGCTCAGGTGTCCAAGCCCATTCAGCCAAAAGAGCATTTGTGAGGTCAGTTCCTGATGTTGGGCAAGAAGATCTGGGTCGTAGTCAGTGGACTAGGTCATCCCAAAGGTGATCTCCAATGTTGAGTCCATCTAACTGAGGCTTAACCAGGCTAAGGACCCAACCTGCTCAGGCCTTGTGACTTGGCCATAAAGTGGAAAGTGTTACATGCTTTTCTAAACCTGGAGGGCTCTGGAGAGCAAATGGAGCCGAGAGGGGCATAGGTAGAGAAAGTATTAGATGTAGTATGGGCAGGGTGTGGGCTATTACAGGAGCCCTGAAGCTCAGGTGTCCAAGCCCATTCAGCCAAAAGAGCATTTGTGAGGTCAGCTCCTGATGTTGGGCAAGAAGATCTGGCTCGTAGTCAGTGGTCTATGTCATCCCAAAGGTGATCAACAATGTTGAGGTCCAGGCTCTGTGTAGACCTCTCGAATTCCTCCTTACCAAACTAGCCAACCATGTCTATGTGTAGCTGGCTTTGCACACTGGGCACAGTCATGGTGGAACAGAAAAAGGGCCTTCACAAAACTGTTACCACAAGGTTGAAGGTACTTCTTTACCCTTCCATCAGATTGACTTGGACACTCTTCATTTTAACTACCAAACAGAGATGTTCACATAACTTTGGTCACATAGTTGTAGGTATGATAGGTTTTCAAGCCCATCTGCTTGAAGCTTTCACAAGGCTAAGGACCCAAACCTGCTCGGCCCTATGATTGGCCAAGAAAGGAAAAGTGTCCTGAAAGTTAGGTGTCCAAGTCTATCTGATCAAAGCTTACACAAGGCTAAGGAACAACCCTGCTCAGGCCCTATGGCTGGCCATAAAGGGAAAAGGGTCACATGCTTTCCCATACTTGGAAGGCACTAGTGAGAAAATGGAAGAGAGAGGAGCACAGATAACATAGGTTCAAGATGTGTAGTAGGGGCAGGAAGCGAGCTATTACAGGAACCCTGAAGGTCAGATGTCCAAGTCCATCTGATTGAAGCTTACACAGGGCTAAGGACCCAACCCGCTCAGGCCTTGTAATGTGGCCATTCTTTACAATAAATAAGTATAGGTACTCTGGGGGTAGGGATGGGAAGCATGCGATTACAGGAACCCTGAAGGTCAGGTGTCCATCTGACTCAGGCCTAACCAGGCTAAGGACCCAACCTGCTCAGGCCTTGTGACTTGGCCATAAAGTGGAAAGTGTAAGATGCTTTTCTAAACCTGGAGGGCTCTGGTGAGCAAATGGAGCCAGGAGGGGCATAGGTAGCGTAAGTATTAGCTGTGTAGTATGGGCAGGGTTTGGGCTATTACAGGAGCACTGAAGGTCAGGTGCCCAAGCCCATCTGACTGAAGCTTACACAGGGATAAGGATCCAACCCAAACAGGCCTTGTGACTTGGCCATAAAAGGGAAATGTTGTATGCTTTTCTATACCTTGAGGGATTTGGTGAGCAAATGGAGCAGAGAGGAGCATAGACAACATAAGTATAAGATGTGTAGTAGGGGCAGGGAGCAGGCTATTTCAGAAACACTGAAGGTCAGATGTCCAAGTCCATCTGATTGAAGCTCACACAAGGCTAAGAACCCAACCCACACAGGCCTTGTGACTTGGCCATGCTTTCCATACCTGGGAAGCTCTGATGGGCAAATGGTGCATAGAGGTGTGCAGATAATGTAAGTATTGGTGGGGGGAAGCTGGTAATACAGGTACCCTGAAGGTCAGGTGTCCATCTGATCGGCTTGACCACTTGATCTGACTTGGCCATCAAGGGGAAAGTGTGGCAAGCTTTCGCATACCTGGAAGACTTTAATGAGCAAATGGAGCAGAGAGAAGCATAGATAACACAAGTATAAAGATGTGTAGTAGGGGCAGGGAGCAGGCTTTTACAGGAACACCGAAGGTCAGGTGTCCAAGTCCATCTGACTGAAGCTCACACAGGGCTAAGGACCCAATCCACACAGGCCTTGTGACTTGGCCATGCTTTCCATACCTGGAAAGCTCTGATGGGCAAATGGAGCAGAGAGGTGTGCAGATAATGTAAGTATTAGTGGGGGAAGCTGGTAACACAGGTGCCCTGAAGGTCAGGTGTCCATCTGATCGACTTGAACACTTGATCTGACTTGGTCATCAAGGGGAAAGTGTGACAAGCTTTCGCATACCTGGACGTCTTTAATGAGCAAATAGAGCAGAGAGGAGCATAGATAAATACAAAAAGTATCAGCTTTGGGAGTAAATAAGAAAAGTATGTGGTCACTTGTTTTATTTCCTGATAAACCCCCCAAAAAAGTCCTGAGCCTTGACAAGGCTAAATGGCCAAATCGATCCTTGGCATCACTCACCTTGTTACAAGGGTACAGATCTTGGCAATGGCCATGCTTTCCAGACCTCTAAAACTCTGGTGGCCAAATGGAGCAGAGAGGAGCCTAGATAACGCAAGTATTAGTGGGGGAAGCTGGTAATACAGTTACCCTGAAGGTTGTCGGGTGTCCATCTGATCGACTTGACCACTTGATCTGACTTGGTCATCAAGGGGAAAGTGTGACCAGCCTTCAAAATACCTGGAAGTCTTTAATGAGCAAATGGAGCAGAGAGGAGCATAGATAACTACAAAGTATCAGCTTTGGGAGTGAATAGGTAAAGTATGTGGTCACTTGTTTTATTTTCTGATAAACCCCCAAAAAAGTCCTGAGCCTTGACAAGGCTAAATGGCCAAACCGATCCTTGGCATCACTCACGCAGAGGTGCGCAGATAATGTAAGTGTTAGTGGGGGAGGAGCTGGCTTTTAGTGGAACCCTGAAGCTCAGGTGTCCAAGTCCATCTGACTGGAGCTTACACATAGCTAAAGACCCACCCGCACATGCCTTGTGACCTGGCCATGCTTTCCAGACTTCTAAAACTCTGGTGGCCAAATGGAGCAGAGAGGAGCCTAGATAACGCAAGTATTAGTGGGGGAAGCTGGTAATACAGGTACCCTGAAGGTCAAGTGTCCATCTGATCGACTTGACCACTTGATCTGACTTGGTCATCAAGGGGACAGTGTGACAAGCCTTCAAAATACCTGGAAGTCTTTAATGAGCAAATGGAGCAGAGAGAAGCATAGATAACTACAAAGGGAGTGATTAGGAAAAGTATGTGGTCACTTGTTTTATTTTCTGATAAACCCCCCAAGAAAGTCCTGAGCCTTGACAAGGCTAAATGGCCAAAGCGACCCTTGGCATCACTAACCTTGTTACAAGGGTACAGATCTTGGCAATCCTATCAGATGAACCCAAGTACTTGAACAAAGAGTCACCCTAAACCCAAGCTCTACCTTTCCCTAGGCCTGAGCCTGGACAACTCTTCTGCTTCAGACCTTCTCCTTACCTAGCCAATCACCCAGGTCCTGAAAATTCTGCCAACCAAAACCCAGACCTCCATGGCTTAGCGGGTGGCTTAGGCCCCTGTTTTCATTTGTCTCTATTCCTTATCCACTAATCGAGGTGTACAGACAGAACTGGATTTAGCAAACTGCGGAGGCTGACTCATCGCCACCTCTTGGCACCAGACGAGTGTGCCTAATCTTCTCTGCGTCTCTCGATGAGTGTTGTAGATCTTTTCCTTTCTTATTTTGGTACGCAGCCACGATTTGTTAAGCGATCCGAGCTGCGAATGAATCACAGTTTGTAGCAAAATAAACCTGAGACTCGCGCGTCCTCTCCTAAAACACTTTCATATCAGCCTTTCTGAAGCCGCAGTCCTATTTAGAAGGATGAGATCACAGGGCTTTTAGGACCCAGCAAAGTGCAATGTGGTCAATTAAAAGGAGATAATTCAGTAAGAGCTATCTACCCTTCCAACCGTGCCGATGCAGCAAATCCCCTGTTGGCGTTTTGAAAAAAAAAAGATCTAACACCTCTTTCTCTAAAACACATTATGTATTTGCTGTCTGTTCCTTTAAGAGTCATCGCCTCCAACAGACAATCCATACTTAATCTTGGTTTGCCGAAGCTCTTCCCTCCCAATGTGTGATGGCCAAGGAAAGAACTCCGTTCCCATGAGGCATTGCCCAATACCAGTCAGCAGTTAGGGCATTTTCACACTCGCAGGGAACTGTGGTGCCCTCTGAAGATCGATCCATGTTCAGATCATTTTTTAGAGGGCAGAACACAGAACTGCACAGACACCAGGATTTACACGATTGTGTCATTTCCGAGCAAGCATTGAGGAACATGACCATGGATGATGACAAGTTTTCTTTTAAAGAGAGGAGCAGATAAAAGCATTTGCAGGGGGACTGGTACATAGATGGGGGGGCCCTGATGTAAGAGAGACTCTGAAGGGGACCCTGATTCACAAGGGGGCACCCTGATGCAATGGGGGGGGTCTCTGATGGAGACCCTGATGACAAAAGGGGGTTTCTAATGGGGACTCGATGCAAAGGCGGACCTCTGATGGGGACCCCGATGCAAGGAGGGACCTCTGATGGGGACCCCGATGCAAGGGGGGACCTCTGATGGGGACCCCGATGCAAGGGGGACCTCTGATGGGGACCCCGATGCAAGGGGGGACCTCTGATGGGGACCCCGATGCAAGGGGGGACCTCTGATGAAGACTCTATTGCAAAGGGGGAGCTCTGAGGAGGACCTTGATGCAAGGGGGACCTCTGATGAGGGCACTATTGCAAGGCAGAACCTCTGATGGGAACCCTGATGCAAGGGGGGGACCTCTGATGGGAACCCTGATGCAAGGGGGACCTCTGATGGGAACCCCGATGCAAGGGGGGACCTCTGATGGGGACCCCGATGCAAGGGGGGACCTCTGATGGGGACCCCGATGCAAGGGGGGACCTCTGATGGAGACCCCGATGCAAGGGGGGACCTCTGATGGGGACCCCGATGCAAGGGGGCACCTCTGATGGGGACCCCGATGCAAGGGGGGACCTCTGATGGGGACCCCGATGCAAGGGGGAACCTCTGATGGGAACCCCGATGCAAGGGGGGACCTCTGATGGGGACCCCGATGCAAGGGGGGACCTCTGATGGGGACCCCAATGCAAGGGGGAACCTCTGATGGGAACCCCGATGCAAGGGGGAACCTCTGATGGGAACCCCGATGCAAGGGGGAACCTCTGATGGGAACCCCGATGCAAGGGGGAACCTCTGATGGGAACCCTGATGCAAGGGGGAGACCTCTCATGGGGACCCCAATGCAAGGGGGGGACCAATTTATCGGGACCATCCAGATTTAGGACCTTTCCATTACTAATGTTACAACTAGCTATAGAGACTCAGCCAACAAATCACATGATGAAAGGGGCCAAAATGCACCTGAAAACACCTCCATTTAGTACATAAAAGCACGAATGCCGTGAGTCAGCTTCCATCCAACCTTCTGACAGCCATGTGTCTTTAAGATGTGCGATCGTTCAGTCTGACGGTGATGACATCCTGGCTTTTATCTATAAAAATACAGCATAAGATATTTATCTTTCCAGGGAGCTCAGAGAGGGCAGCCGCAGCGCATCCCTCTAGAGAGACCAATAAACTAATAATCTGGAAATTACTACCAGCTTACTGCACGAGCCGAAACACGACTCACAACGTCTTACACAAGAACAGAGGCCGAGACGAGGTGCAAAACGCAGTAAACAGACAACAGACAGCTTTCATTATAGTGGAGTCGGGTTCAAGGAAGATGAATTCTGATTAAAATCGATGTAAGTTACCAATAACCTAGGCCAAGAACAAAATTGTTCATCTAAAGCAGGGCTTTCCAGACTATGGCCCGCAGGCCACATGTGGCCCTTGACAAGACTTTGTCTGGCCCACAGCTGATGTCTGTGCACAGGATGGGGACCCTGATGTAAGGGGGAACTACTGATGGGTTCCCCGATGTAAGGGGGAACTCTGATGGGTTCCCCGATGTAAGGGGGAACTACTGATGGGTTCCCCGATGTAAGGGGGAACTACTGATGGGTTCCCCGATGTAAGGGGGAACTACTGATGGGTTCCCCGATGTAAGGGGGAACTACTGATGGGTTCCCCGATGTAAGGGGGAACTACTGATGGGTTCCCCGATGCAAGGGGGAACTACTGATGGGTTCCCCGATGCAAGGGGGAACTACTGATGGGTTCCCCGATGCAAGGGGGAACTACTGATGGGTTCCCCGATGCAAGGGGGAACTACTCATGGGTTCCCCGATGTAAGGGGGAACTACTCATGGGTTCCCCGATGTAAGGGGGAACTACTCATGGGTTCCCCGATGTAAGGGGGAACTACTCATGGGTTCCCCGATGTAAGGGGGAACTACTCATGGGTTCCCCGATGTAAGGGAGAACTACTCATGGGTTCCCTGATGTAAGGGGGAACTCTGATGGGTTCCCTGATGTAAGGGGGAACTCTGATGGGTTCCCTGATGTAAGGGGGAACTCTGATGGGTTCCCTGATGTACGGGGGAACTCTGATGGGTTCCCTGATGTACGGGGGAACTACTAATGGGTTCCCTGATGTACGGGGGAACTACTAATGGGTTCCCTGATGAAAGGGGGAACTACTAATGGGTTCCCTGATGAAAGGGGGAACTACTAATGGGTTCCCTGATGTACGGGGGAACTACTAATGGGTTCCCTGATGTACGGGGGAACTACTAATGGGTTCCCTGAAGAAAGGGGGAACTCTGATGGGGATGAGGATAATGGATAATAGCAGATTATTCCGCAAACACGTCTTTGGTCATTAGTAAGGTATCAAAAGAAACCAAGAGGCACCCAGCATGGAGGGCCAATGTCCAACGTCAGAGAAGAGGTCCTCAGAAAAGGGTGAACCTCAATGGAAAGGGCCACCTTGCCTGCTATCAAATGCTGTCTGCCAAGGGAGATAGAGAGCTTTAGGGCTCCTTTACACTTGCTTCGACTTTAACATTAAAGTGCCTATCATGCAAACATGCTTTTTTTATGTGTTTTTGATGCTTTTTTGAAGCTTTAATGAAGTATGGTAAAATGCCTTGTGTGTTGATTCTCTACTTGTTTTAAAGGGGTTCGGTAGAACTTCAGCTCAGTAGCACCCCCACTCAGCAGATCCCCAGCTCATTAGTACCCTGTTTCAGCAGATCCCATGCTCAGTAGTACCTCCAGCTCTGCTGATGCCCCACTCAATAGTATCCCCAAGCTCTGCTGACCCCCCACTCAGTAGTACTGCCAGCTCTGCTGATCCCCCACTCAGTAGTACCACCAGCTCTGCTGATGCCCCATTCAGTAGTAACCCCCAGCTCTGCTGATGCCACATTCAGCAGTACCCCCAGCTCTGCTGATCCTCTGGTTTGCTGATCCTTCTCTCTCTCTGGGTAAAGCTCCCCTACCACTATACTGCTCTCAATCTGCTTACCACACGTGACATTGCTAGTTTCTCCTGCTCCGGTCCCCCAGCTCTGCTTATCCTCCCCCGCTCAGTTTTCTATCTCCGGTCCCCGCTCACCTTCCGCTATAGCATTCCCATGCTTCACACCACGTGTGCCATCTGCTATTTGCTCCGCTCCGCTCTGGATCCCACTCACCTTCCTGCTGTTTAACACTGCACACCAGATGTGACGTCTACACCAGACACTCCCAGAATATATACATATGAACCAGAAGTGACTTCCAATGGCGTCTTTCTGGTTTGCTTGTTGGTTTCCCAGAGCATCCTGGGACATCTCCTACCTGCAATACCTCCAAAACAAAGAGAAGCCAACTCTGAATAAAAGGCCTTCAAAAGCTGTAGGTGCTGTTAGTGAGCATTGTCATAGACTTCTATGGAGGCTTTGGAGATGCTTTGAAGCACCAAGAAAGCGACTTTGGGTGTAGTTTTTGAAGCAAAGCAAACACAATGTGTGAACAGGACTGTAAGGTCACCATTTTATTTAGTGACAGGGGCTATGATTGGCATTCAGAGTGCTCTATAAAAGCGTGTCCAATGCCACATATTGAAGCAAGTGGAAACGAGCCCTTAGAAGATTTCCTCGCAGTTCTTGTTGTGTCTCTGGAACATGGTGACACGGACTGCAAGAGGGGTTTTAACAAATTCCTACTCCACCCAAAACGAACAAAGATTTTGGATATATATATGTATATACACACACTTTAACCAGATCTAGAAAAAAAAAGCAGAACTGTTCAGTGTGAAAACTACTATAGTGGAGGAAGTAAGAAATGGGGCTGTGAACCGATGACCCTGAGAGTCTCACAAGCTTGAGATACGGCTACATTTCCAAAGTCTCAGGTCAACCCTGATGCTTCCGAGTTGACCATAGACATTAAAGAATGAATCCGCATCTAACAATGTCTCGTTTGGCCCATTATGATTTGGTTCCCCAAAAGCTCCCGTTTAGGGCAATGGCGGACAGTCCTAATGCCAGGAAAACCAAAAGCTCCTGGGAAAGGTTTCCTAACTAGCTTGGTGGTTTTTGTTCGAGGCCATAGACACACAGCAAACAATCCAGTCCAAACCTTCAAAAGATGGATTGAAGCACCCCACCTTAACATACCACTCCAAAAGCCAACAAGTTTTGGGTTCGGTGGCTCTACACCCTTCATCAAGGCTTAAAGAAAACTAAACAGCTGCTGACAGATGCTGTGCGAATCCACTCGCCGTCATTAAACCCAAGTATACACTGATTTTTTTTTGAGTCAGCATACATTATTTTATTTTCTTCAAGCTCTAAAGAATGGTTTATAGACCCTGAAACGCGTTGCTTTGTAAATGGTCTATCATTGGAATATATTTGTATTGGGACTCGGATATTACGATGTGGCGCATCAGTTCTAGATTCACTCATGCTTACCACTGAAGGTGACACTGGAAATCCTTCAGGGTGTAGAAGGTGCTAGGCCCTAAAGAAAGATGTATAGCTCCTGAAACGCATCAACTTTGTCATAAATATTATATCATATTTGAAATATACTTGTATCCTGATTCGGATATTACAGTGTGGAGCTTCAATTCTAGAGTCACTCATTCTTACCACCCAAGGTGACCATGGAAAGCCTTCAATGTGTAGACGCTGCCAAGAAAGATGTATAGCCCCTGAAACACATTGACTTGAATATACGTGTATCCAGACTCGGATAGCTTTTAATACTGCACTTAGTGGCGCCCCCTTGTGTTCGTCCTCATTTGTACAGAGATGTATTCCAGCCTCATGGTGGAGCTGCCTACTGGGTGCTTTTTTTTATTGATTATGGACTGCCATAAGGATATGGACTTATGATTTTTTTTTAAATAAGTTTCATTTATTTTTGTCCCCCCCTTTTCCTGCATTTAAACGTTTGTACCATATATCTTGTATATATTGCTGAATATTACGGAGTGGAGATTCAATTCTACATTCACTCATTCTTACCACTCAAGGTGACCCTGGAAATCCTTCAGGGTGCAGAAGCTGCTAAGCCCTAAAGAAAGATGTAAAGCCCCTGAAACACGTTGGCTTTGTAATATCCGAGTCTAGATACAAGCAGGGGTGGACTGACCATTTGGAAACTCGGACACTGCCCGAGGGCCCGGGGTCAGTAGGGGGTCCCATGAGATGCCCCTGGTACCTTTTTCATAGGCTTTTTGAGTTTGGGCAAGGACACAGGGGCCCCATGATCCCCTATTGCCCGGGAGCCCCATGAGTTGTCAATCCGCCCCTGGATACAAGTATATTTCAATGACAGTGTGGAGCTTCAGTTCTAGATTCACTCATTCTTACCACTCAAGGTGGCCATGGAAAGCCTTCAATGTGTAGAAGCTGCCAAGCCCTAAAGAAAGGTGTATAGCCTCTGAAACGCGTTGACTTTGTCATTGAAATATACTTGTATCTAGACTTGGATATTACAGTGTGGAGCTTCAATTCTAGATTCACTCATTCTTACCACTCAAGGTGGCCATGGAAAGCCTTCAATGTGTAGAAGCTGCCAAGCCCCAAAGAAAGGTGTATAGCCCCTGAAACGCGTTTATTTTGTCACTGAAATATACCTGTATCCAGACTCAGATATTACGGTGTGGAGTTTCAATTCCAGATTCACTCATTCTTACCACTCAAGGTGACCCTGGAAATCCATCAGGGTGCACAAGCTGCTAAGCCCTAAAGAAAGATGTAAAGCCCCTGAAACATGTTGACTTTGTAATATCCAAGTCTAAATACAAGTATATTTCAATGACAGTGTGGAGCTTCAGTTCTAGATTCACTCATTCTTGCCACTCAAGGTGGCCATGGAAAGCCTTCAATGTGTAGAAGCTGCCAAGCCCTAAAGAAAGGTTTATACCCTCTGAAACGTGTTGACTGTCACTGAAATATACTTGTATCCAGACTTGGATTTACGGTGTGGAGTTTCAATTCCAGATTCACTCATTCTTACCACTCAAGCTGGCCATGGAAAGCCTTCAATGTGTAGAAGTTGCCAAGCCCTAAAGAAAGGTGCATAGCCCCTGAAACGCATTGACTTTGTCACTGAAATATACCTGTATCCAGACTCAGATATTACGGTGTGGAGTTTCAATTCTACATTCACTCATTCTTACCACTCAAGGTGACCCTGGAAATCCTTCAGGGTGCACAAGCTGCTAAGCCCTAAAGAAAGATGTAAAGCCCTGAAACACGTTGACTTTGTAATATCCAAGTCTAGATACAAGTATATTTCAATGACAGTGTGGAGCTTCAATTCTAGATTCACTCATTCTTACCACTCAAGGTGGCCATGGAAAGCCTTCAATGTGTAGAAGCTGCCAAGCCCTAAAGAAAGGTTTAAACCCTCTGAAACGCGTTGACTTTGTCACTGAAATATACTTGTATCCAGACTTAGATATTATGGTGTGGAGTTTCAACTCCAGATTCACTCATTCTTACCACTCAAGGTGACCCTGGAAATCCTTTTTAGGTTGCACAAGCTGCTAAGCCCTAAAGAAAGATGTATAGCCCCTGAAAGACGTCGACTTAAGTAATTGAAATATACTTGTATCTAGACTCGGATATTACAGTGTGGAGCTTCAATTCCAGATTCACGCATTCTTACCACCCAAGGTGACCATGGAAAGTCTTTAATATGTAGAAGCTGCCAAGCCCTAAAGAAGGGTGTATGGCCCCTGAAACGCTTTACGTTTTTCATTGGAATGTATTTGTATCCAGACTCAGATATTACGGTTGTGAAGCTGCAGTTCTGGATTCAAGGTGACCATGGACTTGCCCTTCAAGCTTGGACATTTTCGGTCACAAATTAGTTTTGGATAGGAAGACTGGATTAGAACCTTTGTCAAGTTTTTACAGCTGTCTATGTCCCCACTGGTGAGATTTTCCCGCACTTCAAACCATGGCAACACAAAAAGGAAGCTGAGGGAGGTCCTCCTCACCTTCAATGAAAAACAATGCCAAACAATTCCCACTCTATATAAATCTAAAGCCATTTTCGCATCGTACGCCTGGCTTTTAATAGACGACATCCCTCGCAACAAAGTCGCGGGCCCGGCCTCCGCAGGCTCGAAGGGTTAACGACAGAATAGCCTAAAAATAACCGTGGCCCTTTTACCCAACTGTTCAGCGCCGGGAAAGTGAGAGCGCGCGGTGAGAGATTGTGTAGGTGGCGAACAGTTACTCCCTCCAGCCTGGTGTTTGTGTTCTCCACTTAAACAGATACACGCGCTTCGCCGTCGATTGTCTTTAACAAGGCGCTCGTTAGCACATTATAAATGGGTAGGCCGCACCCCCCCCCCCCCCTTTGATCTACTCGCAATCCTGGAGCAGAGGTGTGCACTTATTAGCGAAGAACAGAGGAAAGGAAATGCAAGGAGACCTCAAGGTTGCCGGTCACCCAAGTGGCAGGACCGGACTGCTGTGAGTAGGCAGTTTTAAGCGAATCTGCCGAAGATAAAGATGATTTCCAGGTGTTTAAATTCGTGTTTAAATGCATATTGTATCTTACTTTAAACTCAAAGATGACCTCCAACCTATCCTTCAGGTACCGGCTGCTCTCCTGGACTGAAATTGCTTTCTCTGATAAAACTGCACACTGCGAGCTAATAGTGTGCATTAGAAGCTGCAGACAGAGATGCATGTTAGCGTAAACCAATAGTGTGAATGAGCCCTCAAGGAAGCCTGCGTGTCTCTAGCAATGAAAGGCTCACTTTAAGAACCGATACCTTGCTAGACGGACAATGGCGTACATAGATCTCCAATGGAAGCAGCCCACTGTTGTCCACCATCATTGGTTGGAGCAGAGGACTCCAAACTTTCTAAACAAAGAGTCCTGCAAACCTTAGGGGAAGGCCGGATTGTTGGGAGTAAAAAATGGCCTGGTATCAGTGGGAGAAAACAATGTCATCTTTGGAATTAGGGGGAGTTGTGCCCCATCGTTGGGATCAGTAGGTAGAATAGTGCCCCATCATTGGTGTCGGGGGGGGCAGTGCCCCATCATTGGAATCAGTGAGAGGAATAGTGCCCTACCATCTGTGTCAGTGGGTGGAACAGCACCCCATCATTGGTGTCAGTGGGTGGAATTGTGCCCCATCACTGGTATCAGTAAAAGGAATAGTGCCCCATCACTGGTATCAGTGGGAGGAATAGCAACCCATCATTGGTGTCATTGGAATGAATAGTGCCCCATTGTTGGTGTCAGTGTAAATAATAGGTCCCAGTGTTGGTGTCAGTGGGAAAAATGGTGCCCCACTGTTTGTCAGTGGGACATAGGAGTGCCCCATTGTTGGCATCAGTGGGTGCAATCGTGTCCCTTTGTAGGTGTCAGTAACAGGAATACTTCCCCAATGTTGGTGTCAGTGGAAGAAATAGTGTCCCATTGTTAAGAGTCAGTGGGAGAAATGGTGACTCATCACTGGTGTTAGTGGGAAAAATAGTGCCCCATTTTGATGTCGTTGGGAAGACTAGTGGCCCATTGTTGGTGTCAGTAACAGGAATACTTCCCCAATGTTGGTGTCAGTGGAAGAAATAGTGTCCCATTGTTAAGAGTCAGTGGGAGAAATGGTGACTCATCATTGGTGTCAGTGGGAAAAATAGTGCCCCATTTTGATGTTGTTGGGAAGACTAGTAGCCCATTGTTGGTGTCAATGGGAAGAATAGTGCCCCATTGTTGGTGTCAGTGGAAGGAATAGTGTTCCATCATTGGGTTTCAGTGGGAGGAATAGTGTCCCCTTGTTGATGTCAGTAAAAAGAATAGTGCCCCAAGGGTAAGATAAAGGCAAGCAAAGAGCCACACGTGGTCCCTGGGTAGCAGTTTGGAGACCACTGGATTGGAACATCAAAAACACTACAAAGGTAGCATATCTACAAAAAAAAAGAAAAAAAGAAAAACTACAGGTGCAAATTATGTGACATACTGTATACCTTCAGGTAAAGAAAACGTTTGAAGATGTTATTTGAGAATACCCTTATACTCCCCAGAAATATGCCTGGCACGAGAGCCAGAGGCTCCTTCAAGGGTTGCCGAGTCGGCCATTTTGCAGCCAATACAACAAAGGAGAGGGATGATAAATGATTCTGTAAATGTCAGAGAGCTTTGGTTTAAGGCAAAAAATACCTGTGAAATATCTGTCAAAGTTCCTAGAGTTTTCTCAAACTATGAATGCAAAAGTATGAATTTAGTAAACAACATTGATCCAAATGTTTTGGTTGTGGTTTTTTTTTCTTTAAGAAATGGCTCCCGTTGGGTTGCTGAGAGATGAAAATTCCACGAATGAGGACAGAGTCATCCATAAAACACTTTGTCCTCTGTTGTGTTATTTATTGGATATCCCACAGACAACAAAAAATGTAAGGCTTATTTAAACCCTTACAAAAGTTTTTTTTTAGGTTTTATAGTTTTAGATCCGTTGTCTACAAAAGGTGGTTCATGGGTCGAATGCAGCCCTCTGATTGCTCTTCCACCCACTGATACGAGGCACTATTCCTTCAACTGATATGAGACATTCTTCCCTCCGTTGACACCAATGGTGGGGCACTGCTTCTCCCACTGACACCAATGATGGGACACTATTCCTCCCACTGACACCAATGATGGGGCACTATTCCTCCCACTGATACCAATGATGGGGCACTATTCCTCCCACTGATACCAATGATGGGGCACTATTCCCCCCACTGATACCAATGATGGGGCACTATTCCCCCCACTGATACCAATGATGGGGCACTATTCCCCCCACTGATACCAATGATGGGGCACTATTCCTGCCACTGATACCAATGATGGGGCACTATTCCTTCCACTGATACCAATGATGGGACACTATTCCTCCCACTGATACCAATGATGGGGCACTATTCCTTCCACTGATACCAATGATGGGACACTATTCCTCCCACTGATACCAATGATGGGACACTATTCCTCCCACTGACACCAACGATGGGGCTATGCTCCTCACAATGACATCAATTACGGGGCACTGATCCTCACACTGACACCAACAATGGGTCATTATTCTTTCCACTAATACCAGTGATAGGGCACTAGTCTTCCTTTGGCTGAGCACAGGCGCTATATAATTTTCTTTTATACTCCCACTGACTGCCAATTCTAAGACATTTTCTACTCCCAATGGCACAGTCCAGCCCCTGTATAGTCTGAATGACAGTAAATTGGCCCTTTGTTTAGATAGTTTGGAGACCCCTGTCTTAGATCATAATAGTGGTACTGCCTACCTCTCACAGATTTGGTTTTTGATTATTTACTTGTATTCTCTGTCAGAGCAGAAGTAGCCCAAGTGTCAAGCTGTAAAGCAGATCTTGCAGGAAATGTAAGGTCCACTTATTAGCTAACCCCCACTCTAGAATAATAAACATTGGGTTAAGTGAACAAAGATTGCAAAATAAAGCAAAAAAGGTAAAAAAAAATAAGTACCTAATACCCCAGCTTTTAACAGCTTCTTGTAGGCACTGATGTTGGTGGACCTTTTCACAGGATCCTGGGAAAGCTGATGATTCCAAATTGCATGAGAACGTGTCCCTCTACTATTCCGAAGAATATCTCACAAGCTTTGGGATCCTCAGGATCCCTTTGCCACACTTGCAAAGAGAAAAGGCCAAAAGTGGGTTGTAACGTAAGTATTTTTACCTTTTTTCTTATGCCCAATTTCAGAGAAGAGGTCCTCCGAAAAAGGAGAACCTGAATTAAAGGACTACCTGGTCTGATACCAATTGTTTTCTGCCAAGTGAAATAGAGAGCATTAGTCCAGATTGACACTAGTGAACCGGGCTGGGGGTTGGCCAATGAACAAACCTTGCATTTTCATCTACGTCAGGGTTTCTCAACCAGGGTTCCATAGAACCCTAGAATTCCTCCAGAGGTTGCTGGAGGTTCCATGAGCAATTTCTACCTCTCAGATAAGTTCCCACTGACACCATTGATCTTTTTAGCTATCTGTAAGGGGTTAGTTCTCCTAATGACCACAAGTGTAAGGAGCATTCTTTCCACTGACAAATCACACTAATGTATCATAATTTGTAGATATACTAATTTTTAGCCGGGGTTCCTTGAGACCAGAAAGTTATTTCAAGGGTTCCTCTGTGTTGAAAAGGTTGAGAAAGACTGATCTATGGTCACCTTTTAGGCCCTCAAAAGGGGCCATA
The DNA here is from genome assembly GCF_062004578.1 of Staurois parvus. Classification (NCBI taxonomy): domain Eukaryota; kingdom Metazoa; phylum Chordata; class Amphibia; order Anura; family Ranidae; genus Staurois; species Staurois parvus. The sequence continues at coordinate 322,419 of NW_028318752.1, forward strand.
CTATTTTTGGGCAGGGCTCGGGGTTGAGAGCAGACACTCAAAAAAATCTGCTATAAAACAAAAATGCAGTGAAGTCAACATGAAAGAAAACTGAAACCTTTGAAAATTGACACACACTTATACATTTTCCAACAGCCCAGATAAAATGTCAACAATTATGCAGAAGACCGGGTAGTCTTAAAAAAAAGGCCTTACAGTCTGCAATGTTCATTCTGGTAGGGAGAGAATACAAATGACTAACAGCACACACATCCATCCCTAAGAGATAAGGCCATACTTTTACAGCAAATGTGGAGCGCTGAGGTGACTCAGATGCCTACAAATGGAGAGTCCTCTTTAAGGTTAGCCAAATAATGGGTCAGGCCACAAAAAGTCAGCGGTTAATGTTGCTGCTTGTGTCCCAATGTTTTCTGTTGTGTGTCTGGGACAGGAAGTTAGGGGAAACCTCCCAGGTAGTAACAGTTAGTCCCATTTGTAAGTTGCCATATTGGTACCACCAAGTGACCAATGGTAGGCTTTTTTTTTTTACTGTGAAGGTAAAACTGCTGCCCACAGACCCTTGAGCATGACACCATGGCCATTCAGATGCAACGAGGTCAAAAAGGAAAAAACTGTTCACATGACCTCAGCTCAATGGCCATGAAACGCCTTAAACGCTAGGACTTTATGACCTAGGCCTTTTTGACCCTGACTGAGCATTTGTACCATCACCCAACACACATTTCTGTAGCCCTGAAAATCATTTGCATGTCTAGGTCTATAGTACATCTTTATTTCTGTGTGCAGTTGAAAAACTTTTTTTTTTTTCTTCACGTCAAGAACACATGCAGATTCCCGCCCAACACAGAATTAATTTGACGCCCCCATGCAGATGAATCACTATCTTGCTGGAAATAACAGAAAACCTTATTTATAGTTAAGATGCCCAAAGTCTTTGCGTTGAAAGCCACCTCACAATACCTCAACGAGGAAAAAAAAAAAGTGACTAATTGACCTAGGGTACCCCAGACACCACAGCAGACCTTTGGGATGAAGAAATGCTCAAGTGGACCAACAGAAAGAAAAAAAAGGAGTAAAGGATCCTGTTGGAACATCCATCATAGCCTGACAAGCTGGCCATACGGGTCAAAATCTGGTTGTACACCAGGCATAGCGACTTTGTGGTTACTCTTTTGGGGAATCTATTTAGTTAGATTTGATTGAATTGGATTTTTCTCTAGGACCTTTAGCAACTTTTTGACTAAGATGGTCGATTAATGATAGATCCACTAATTTAATGCAAAATTGGTATAATTCTTTCAATTAAATCATTGTCTTAATAGGTGTCTGGCTAATCCAAGACCTGTAGTGCCACGATAACGGGTTCTTCTGTGACAGAACATGGCCATTTTGATTGCACAAGTACTCAGAGTGGGTCTTCACATTGGGATGCGCTGGGCATTTTGCCTTGAGTCATATGAGTTTAGTGCTAACCATGTGGTGTGCACTGAAAAAAGTTGAACGTATTCTACACCAGTGCATCTCAACTACTGGGAACTGGCCCCCTGCCGGCCATGGGCTCTTAGGCCTCCAGCTAACTGCAGATCCCCTAACATCCCAATGTACTTCCCAGCTTCCAGCTCTTGTATTGCCACTTAACTTCCCATAGTTGCCTGCAGTGTCCCGCAACCTCTCACAGTGCCCCCAGGCCTCCTAAGAGCCCCCAGCATTGCCCCCTATATTGCTTCAGGGCTTCTAGCCCCCATAGTGTCCCCAACACAACCCACTGTGCTCCTGCAGTGCTCTTTAGCCTCGGTCAGTCTACCATATTGACCCTGAAAACTCCCCCATCTTCCTGCAGAGACCTTATCCCCGACCGTTGCCCCCAGCTACCTCCAGAAACCTCATCCCCTAAAGGGCCACCAAGTCTGCTGATTCCCCTAAGCCCCTCCAGAACCTTCATACCCCCACATTGAGACCCAGCCCCATCCAAAACCTTCCAGAGATTCAACACATATTTTGAATTCCCATATTTTTATTGTGTCTTTTCTTTTACTGTTGTGTCAATGAAGGCCTTGGGAAGAATTTACCAGTCCATGGGCTCAATAAGGTTGATGACCACTGCACTATACCATATTGCAACACGCTGCTGGGCATTACGATGAGTGAAATGTAATTTTGTGACATTTCAATAAAGTTAAAAAAAAAAACGTGCATTGCATCATCTGTACCGCTCCCTTCATAGCGTACATCAGCAGTTGTCCCCTAAGCAGAGCCTGAGAAAAAGGGTAGGTTTGATTTTTAGCTTCTCCATTTTTAAAAAAGGACTAAACTATTTAGGCTATACGATTTAATTTGTCATAAAGGTCTTCTGCCAAATTCTGTGCTATAAAAGTTACCACTACAAAATAAGTAATAGCGGAATTTTCATTTAGTTTTGGGTAAAGTGGGGAAGGGTTGGATCCTCTGCCAGGTATATATTGCTGTCTGATGACATCAGCCCTTACTTCCTGTTGTGTAACTGGAAGAGGAAGTCAGCTAAAGCTTTCCCATGAGAAACACAAGAGCATTGGACAGGAAATACTATATTATAGTCCAGTTACACCACGGGATTTTGGTAACCTATGATAAAATGAGTAATTTTACTACAAGCACACTAGCACGCAATGTACAGTACATGGTCTTTTGGCTGTGGTTGGGTGTTCAACTGAGCATGTGCATGGGTGGACAAGGACATGTGCATTTCCTTGTGCATCTCTTGCGTTAGGGCATGCGCACGCGTAAAGGAGGGTATTTAAACCAGCCCTAGTGCTATGCCTAGCCTAGCCTAACTGCTACTTTTCTGTTGCTGACCCAGATTGCTTGCCTGTGTCTCTTGTTCCTGTTGCTAACTCTGCCTGTTCCTATCTTTGCTTGCCGCCTTCATCGACTTCTGCTTGGAAACCAACCATCCTTGCCTGCCTGGAAACAGACTATCCTTGCTTACCTAAACCCCTGCCTGGAAACAGACTATCCTTACCTGCCACCTGTCTCGACCTCTACTTGAAAACAGACCATCCTTGACTGCCATGTGCTTGGAAACCAACCATCCTTGCCTGCCTGGAAACAGACTATCCTTGCTTACCATAACCCCTGCTTGGAAACCGACTATCCTTTCCTGCCACCTGCCTCGACCTCTGCCTATAAACCAACTAGCCTTGCTTGTCTCCTGCCTAAAAAACGACCTTCCTTGCCAGCCACCTGCCTGGAAATAGACTATCCTTGCCTACCGTAACCCCTGCCTGGAAACCGACTATCCTTGCCTGCCACCTGCCTCTACCTCTGGCTGTAAACCAACTAGCCTTGCTTGCCTCCTGCCTAGAAACCAACTTTCCTTGCCTACCTAAAGCCCTGCCTGGAAACAGACTATCCTTACCTCCCACCTGCCGTGAGCTATACCTGGAAACAGGCCATCCTTACCTGCCTGGAAATAAACTATTCTTGCCTACCTAAACCCTTGCATGGACACCGACCATCTCTGCCTGTAAACTGACTAGCCTTGCTTGCTTCCTGCCTAGAAACCAACCTTCCTTGCCAGCCATCTGCCTGGAAACAGACTTTCCTTGCCTACCTAAACTTTAGCCTTGAAACCGACTATCCCTGCCTGCCATCTGCCTTAACCTCTGCCTATAAACCAACTAGGCTTGCTTGCCTTCTGCCTGGAAAACAACTAACCCTGCCTGCCTCGAACCCGGCTATCCTTGCCTGCCTCAACCTCAGCCTAGTAACCAACTATCCTCGCCTGCTTCTTGCCTGGACTACCACTAGAACCAGACTTATTTGATGACTGACATTCTCTCTATTCATTTTAGCCTCCCCATTCCTGTAAGACCCTGGTGGAACAATCCCAAATGAAAACATGGTGGCATCTTGCAGTAAAGGAGCTTGTTGGCTACTAAGGACATCGGCCAGGGTGTTCTTGTGAAGACCAAAGTGCCTCTTGGACTCCACGCCTTGAGTAAGCTTGAGTAACCTCATCAGAGCGAAACCCGAAACCAAGACCCATGCATTACCAAAATGGTTCATGGCGAGAAGGGCCTTAGTATAGTATTATTATTATACAGTGTTTATATAACGCCAAAGGGTTTGGTCAGCGCTGTACATTAGCGGGGGGGACAGAACATGAGACAAAACAGTACAATACAATACACGAGGGGTTCGAGGGTCCTGCTCTTTCGAGTTTACAATCTAGGAGGGAGGGGATAGTAGTACAGGAGGAAGTGGCTGTGGGGGATGGAGTGGTAGGAGGAGTGGAGGAGATCGGTTGTTAGGTGAGGGTGGGGTAGGCTTCCCTGAAGAGATGGGTTTTTAGGGTGCGACTGAAGGTGAGGAGGGTAGGTGACAGTCTGATGGATTGGGGTAGGGAGTTCCAGAGGATGGGGGAAGTCCTGGAGAAGTCCTGCAGTCAGGCATGGGAGGAGGAGACTAGGGAGCTGGAGAGTAGGAGGTCCTGTGAGGAGCGAAGGGTACGGGTAGGGTGGTATCTGGGTATCAGGTCGGTTAGGTAGTTTGGGGCAGCGTTGTGAATGGCTTTGTATGTCAGAGTTAGTAGTTTGAATTTAATGTGTTGGGCAATCGGGAGCCAGTGAAGGGACTGGTAGAGGGGGGTGGCAGAAGTGGAGCGGTTGGTGAGGTGGATGAGTCTAGCCGCTGAGTTCAGGATAGACTGGAGTGGGGATAGCATTTGTTTGGGTAGGCCAGTGAGGAGGGAGTTGCAGTAGTCCAGGCGTGAAATAATGAGGGAGTGAACGAGTTGTTTAGTAGTGTCTGGGGTGAGGAACCTACGTATCTTGGAGATGTTGCGAAGGTGGAGCCTGCATGACTTTGATAGTGATTGGACATGAGGTTGGAAGGAAAGGTTTGAGTCCAGGGTGACACCCAGGACTTTGGCGTGTGGGGTGGGATTGATGGTGGCGTTGCTAGTCCTGATGGAGAGGATGGGGGAAGGAAGAGTTCGAAAAATCCCCCCCCAATAAAATCACAGACAGAACTCAAAACCCAACTAAAATTCTAACTCTTCCACGCTTTAGCCAAAACTACAAAAGAAACATTTTAGGCTCAGGTTAGGCTATAAATAAACCCCACACGTTCACGTTTGACCAGAGCGTACCTTCAATGGCTTGAATACAAAAAACTAAGCATCAGAGACCAGTCTATGGAGAGCATATCAGAGCTGGGGAACAGGCAGAGAAGAAGGCGGCACCGCGTGGAAAAATCGGCGTATGCCAGGTATGGCGGCCGGGCACCCAGCAGTGCGAGAGAGAGCTGATGTCACGTAGCAGAGGGGACAAGATGTTACAGGGCGGCTGACGGAATGCTTCCAGCAGCTGCTCTCCACACGGGTAGCTGGCAGGTACTGCCGCCAAAACCATCGCTCCAAATGCTCAGTCAGTTAACCCCTCACCTGCTGCAAGGCAGCGACTCCGTAGATAATTACGGCTGTCGTTCCAGCACTGATCTACAGTCTATAAATAATGCAGGGGCTGAGTAAAACAAGCCAGAGAGAGATTTAGAAGGTTGCTGCATCCAGAAACAATTGCTCACGTTTTGAACAGATGCCATCAGGTGAAATGACCCCGCCCCGGGATTTCGGTGGCCAGAGTTCCCGTTCTGCACACCTGATGTGTCAGGACATCATTTCACTCTCTGTAGGAGATTTTATTTATCTGACAATATGGAAAATGCACCAGGAGAAGTGAGACTTCATAAGAGGAGGGAAAGCACCAAGATCTTTTTGCCGCCGCCACTGAGATATAAGCCAGGATTTAGAGCCATGGTACCAAACATGCAGCCTATCAGCTCTCTGTGTGTGTTGCCCCCTCAGCTGTTGGATATCAGGGGTTTAGAATGACTACCAATTTATTATTTGTTGACCTAGTCAGAAGAATGTCCCACTTCCTGCCCAGGTGGAAACATGTTGTTGGAACAGGAAACAAAGGCAAATCTTCATCAGGAAAGGAAGTGTGGAAATTTTCAACTTTGCGGGGACAGGAAGCGAGGAAATTTTTACTGGTGCACGAAGAGAGGGTAACTCTTTACCGGGACAGGTAGCGGGGGTAACTCTTTACCGGGACAGGTAGCGGGGGTAACTCTTTACCGGGACAGGTAGCGGGGGTAACTCTTTACCGGGAAAGGGAAGCGAGGGTAACTCTTTACCGGGAAAGGGAAGCGAGGGTAACTCTTTACCGGGAAAGGGAAGCGAGGGTAACTCTTTACCGGGAAAGGGAAGCGAGGGTAACTCTTTACCGGGAAAGGGAAGCGAGGGTAACTCTTTACCGGGAAAGGGAAGCGAGGGTAACTCTTTACCGGGAAAGGGAAGCGAGGGTAACTCTTTACCGGGAAAGGGAAGCGAGGGTAACTCTTTACCGGGAAAGGGAAGCGAGGGTAACTCTTTACCGGGAAAGGGAAGCGAGGGTAACTCTTTACCGGGAAAGGGAAGCGAGGGTAACTCTTTACCGGGAAAGGGAAGCGAGGGTAACTCTTTACCGGGAAAGGGAAGCGAGGGTAACTCTTTACCGGGAAAGGGAAGCGAGGGTAACTCTTTACCGGGAAAGGGAAGCGAGGGTAACTCTTTACCGGGAAAGGGAAGCGAGGGTAACTCTTTACCGGGAAAGGGAAGCGAGGGTAACTCTTTACCGGGAAAGGGAAGCGAGGGTAACTCTTTACCGGGAAAGGGAAGCGAGGGTAACTCTTTACCGGGAAAGGGAAGCGAGGGTAACTCTTTACCGGGAAAGGGAAGCGAGGGTAACTCTTTACCGGGAAAGGGAAGCGAGGGTAACTTCGCCAGAAAGGGAAGCGAGGGTAACTTTGCCAGAAAGGGAAGCGAGGGTAACTTCGCCAGAAAGGGAAGCGAGGGTAACTTCGCCAGAAAGGGAAGCGAGGGTAACTTCGCCAGAAAGGGAAGCGAGGGTAACTTTGCCAGAAAGGGAAGCGAGGGTAACTTCGCCAGAAAGGGAAGCGAGGGTAACTTCGCCAGAAAGGGAAGCGAGGGTAACTTCGCCAGAAAGGGAAGCGAGGGTAACTTCGCCAGAAAGGGAAGCGAGGGTAACTTCGCCAGAAAGGGAAGCGAGGGTAACTTCACCAGAAAGGGAAGCGAGATTAAATTTTAATTGGGACAGGTAGGGTAAGTCTTTACTGGGACAAGAAGGGAGTATAAATCTCCACCTGGACAGAAAGGGAGGATAAAATCTTCACCGGGACCTAAAGTGAGAGGAAGTTCTCATGGGAGAGAAGTAGAGGGCAAATCACTGGGACAGGGGGAATCTTTTTATTGTACACAATAGCAAACTTTTTTTGCATAGAAAGGTTAGAAACTCTGCCAGCTTTTACTCACTTATGTGCCCCCCTCGTAAATAGGACAGGAAATGGTGTAAATCCCCCCCACCACAACCACTAAAATGGGGACACAAAGAGCAACAAAAAAAGAAAAATTATTTAAACCCTTCTGCACTTTATCTAAAGATAATAAAAAAACAAAAAAAAAAACCAAAGCTTTGCCTTTGGTTCCACCAACAGAAACATATGAAAAGAAGCATTGTTGAGCCTTTCAAAATGGCACTAAATTTAAAGTCCATTTCAAAGGACTTAACAATCCTTATGACTGAAATATGACTCAGGAAATAAAAAAGGAAAGCACAAATTTTGCCTTGGGAAAACTTCCAGCCGGCCATGATCCTCACAAACAGCAGAAGTCCCTGGGACAGGTGTGTATCCAAGAACCGCTCACACGCCTACCACGAAATTTGCCAATTTACACAGTAACATTACAGCTCCACTAATTAGCATAATTCATCATGGGCCTCCGCCCAGTGTTTCCCAACCTTGCTGCGACCTGATGCTAATTTTCTCCCACAAAAAAGGCTTTCTGTGTCAGCGCTATAAGAGGAACAGCACCATGGAAAAGGAAAAGCCAGTACTACAAAAGCAGCCTAACAGGCTTAGTACTAAAAGGGAGAAACGGAGGACCAGAATCCATAAAATACCATCATTCAATAAGAAGGTTGCCATGTTTGTGGTGGCCTTGTGGTACACTTTTTTTCATTCTCCTCAAAAGGCAGTTTATAAAAATTGAGGAGTTTCCTACAAAGGTAAAGGTTCAGATTGTAAAAGAAAAAAAATTGTACAATCAAATTATAAGGGTTGACCCAGAATCCCTTGGTGGATATACTTTAGGCCATGAATTTACCCAAAATCCTATATTGGACATACATCAGGCCATAGTGACCTAAAATGTCCTGCTGGTCATCAGGCCATGTCTACACAGAATCCTTTGATGGACATACATTAGGTCATGTTGACCAAAAATCCCTTATTGGACATGCTGTACAAGCCATGCTAACCAAAATCCCTTGCTGGATCTACATCTTACCATGATTACCCAGAATCCCTTGCTGGGCATACATCAGGCCACACTGACTCTGAATCCCTTGTTGGGCATACATCAAGCCACACTGACCCAGAATCCCTTGTTGGGCATACATCAAGCCACACTGACCCAGAATCCCTTGTTGGGCATACATCAAGCCACACTGACCCAGAATCCCTTGTTGGGCATACATCAAGCCACACTGACCCAGAATCCCTTGTTGGGCATACATCAGGCCACACTGACCCAGAATCCCTTGTTGGGCATACATCAGGCCACACTGACCCAGAATCCCTTGTTGGGCATACATCAGGCCACACTGACCCAGAATCCCTTGTTGGGCATACATCAGGCCACACTGACCCAGAATCCCTTGTTGGGCATACATCAAGCCACACTGACCCAGAATCCCTTGTTGGGCATACATCAAGCCACACTGACCCAGAATCCCTTGTTGGGCATACATCAAGCCACACTGACCCAGAATCCCTTGTTGGGCATACATCAGGCCACACTGACCCAGAATCCCTTGTTGGGCATACATCAGGCCACACTGACTCTGAATCCCTTGTTGGGCATACATCAAGCCACACTGACCCAGAATCCCTTGTTGGGCATACATCAGGCCACACTGACCCAGAATCCCTTGTTGGGCATACATCAGGCCACGTTGACTCTGAATCCCTTGTTGGACATACAACAGGACATGTTCACCCAGAATCCTATGCTGCATATATTTCATGCCAGATTTACCCAGAAATCTTTGTTGGACATACATTATGTCCCATTGACGCAAAATCCCTTGCAGGACATACAGTACATGAAGCCATGTTGACCAAAATCCCTTGCTGGACCTACATCGAACTATGTTTACTGAGAATACCTTGTTGGGCATACATTAGGCCACACTGACCCAGAATCTCTTGTTAGGCATCAGGCCACGTTAACCCTGAATTCCTTGTTGGACATACATCAGGCCATGTTGATCCAGAAACCCTTGTCAGCCATACTTCATGTACGTTTACCCAGAATCACTTGTTGGACATACATTAGGCCAAGTTTACCCAGAATCCCTTGATGGACATCACGGTGACCTAAAATTCCCTGCTGAACATACATCAGGCCATATTAACCCAAAATCCCATCTGGACATACATTAGGTCATATTTACTCAGAATCCCTTACTGGAATACTTCAGACTATGTTGACCAAACTCCTTTGATGGCCCTATATCTGGCCATATTGACCCAGAATACCTTATCAGACATATATCAGACTATATTTACCCAGAATCCTTTGCTGGACATACATAGGCTTTGTATTTACCCAGAATCACTTGTTGGACATACATCAGGCCATATTAACCCAAAATCCCTTCTGGACATACATTAGGTCATATTTACTTAGAATCCCTTACTGGAATACTTCGGACTATGTTGACCAAACTCCTATATCTGGCCATGTTGACCCAGAATACCTTATCAGACATACATCAGGCAATATTTACCCAGAATCCTTTGTTGGACATACATAGGCTTTGTATTTACCGAGAATCCCTTGGACATACATCAGGCCATGCTTACCCAGAATGTCATACAGTTCCTGTCTCCAAATACAAGCGGCCTCCCTGTACGTACAGCAATGAATCACCAGATCCAAGGCTGATAATGACTAAGTCAGTGCAATAATTAATACAAAGTCTTCTTACAAAAGGAGTAGGGCGTGTGTGGAGTGTCTGCTGGGTTACACCCCATGGGCAGTGTGGTAAACACACAAATTACAGCGTTCGCTGGGCGATTTTCACACCGCTCATTCTCTTCTCTTTTGCTTTCACGGTGACTCAAGGAAAGTGGAAACAAACCTGCTTTGATCATGACCTGGCCGCAGCCATGTTGGATTTGCAGCAGAAGTAGGCTCAGTGTACATTTAGGCTGCTAGGGAGGTGCTATGGAATACTGTCCACCATCAAGAGAAATCTCCCTATTTAATACACAGGCAGCAATAAAAACCTGACAGGGGGTCTAACTCTTCCACAATCCATCCAAAACTAGGATGAAGTTTTGGTTTTAGATAAACTTTAATAAAAAGGTCCTTGTTCAGGTACTTCCTTTCATAGGGTGACAACGTTTTGTCCCGGTCTCCCAGTTGTGCTCCTATGTTGTCACAATGTCATACAGGCTATAAGTGACTCTTTCAACACGCATTAAGCAGGCAGGAAACCAAATACTCTGACCCTATAGCGCCTTGTGCCCCCCCAGAGTGCTCCGAGTTCCCCCCAGTGACACCTGAATGCCCTCCCCCAGTGTTGCCAGAGAGCCCTTGGCCTTGCTACAACCCCCCCCCCGTGACGCCAGAGTGCCCTGTCTCCCTCCTGTGATGCCAAAGCTTCCTGTGTCCTAACCCCCAATGACGCCAGAGGGCTCCGTGTCCTTCCCCCCCCAGTGATGCCAGAGAGTCCTATGTCCCTAACCAAAATACATCCCCCCACCCATGATGACAGAGCACCCTGCTGTGATGTCAAAGTATACTGTGCCCCTACCCTCAATGATGCCGGAGAGCTCTTTGTCTCCCCCAAAGTTACGCCAGAGCACCAAGTCCCCCCCATGACGCCAGAGCGCCCTGTGTCTTTGCCCCCCCAATGAGGCCAGAGCGTTGTTCCCCCCCAATGAGGCCAAGGAGCCCTGTGTCCCCCACCCAGTCACGCCAGAGTGCCCTTCCTCCTCTCTACAGTGAAGCCAGAGTGCCCTGCGGCCCCTCCCTCCAGTAACGCCAAAGCGCCCCATCTCCCTCCCATGATGCCAGAGTGCTCTGCGTCACCCTGTGCATTCTATGTCTCCCCATGACACCCAATGGTGTGTTGGTCAATGACTCTTTTGGCACCCAGTGTGCCTCCGTGACACCTATGTCTCCATGTACCCTCATGTCTTTAAATAAAACTTTAAACAAAACCTACCACACAACATGTACAATTCTAAACGCTAAGCAAAAACATGGCTCAATGTAACGTCAAGGAATAAGCGAGCCGATATTATTAATAAAACTGTATTATATATTGCGCTCGTTAATTTGGTCGGGCCTTATAAAGGTCTTTAAATAAATGGCAGTAAGTAAGGCATGAAAATTTCCCCGACGCGGAAAAGGCCCGAGATGCAATTAAAGCCTCATTAGAAGTGGTCGCGGTGACCCAGATACATGTGATCCGACCGTAATGATATGAAGTTGGGAGGAATGTGATTATTTCGGGAATAATGAAGATAATGAACCCCGCAGTGGCAAACCTGGAGCCTGCCTGCTGCCTTGCTGTGCCTGGAGCTTGCCTGCAGGCCGAGGCTTGCAACATGGCAGCCTCTCGTACTGCGAGGAGGGACACAGAACGCTTCCACTTCCAGCAGCCAAAAATAGAAGTCTGCTCTTTTCCAGGAGGTGCGAAGCCAGGGAAAAAAAAAAAAAAAACAAGCGCTGCCATCATTTTTTTTTTTTTGGAATATTTAGCAGGGAAAACAAGCCGAGGCCTTTTTTTTTGTTTTGTTTTGTTTACATGAGGCCTAGTGTGCAAAGAGAAGCCTGCCTTGATTAACTCTCGGTTTAAAGGAGAACACTAAACTGTTGAGGTGTCTAAATAGATTCTATTACAAGCGGTTTCAAATTTTGAAGCAGCAATGACTGCCGAGACACAGATCGGCTGCCTAAATCCAATATTTTGTATCTGCGCCAGTCTATCGCAGTCATGTTCTGTCTGACCCTGCCAGAGAATGAACAGGGGCCCCTCTCAGGTCCTCGTTTTTTTGTTTTCTTTTTCCACGTGTGTATGGCGACTTTTAGACCCACGATAGCCCCAAAGTTATATTTGATATTTATGGGGGTTGGCTAGGCTACCAGTTTATCTATGTTCTCTGTCCTGTCAGGCAAAAGGAGACACAGACGCAGCGGCCTGGGGTTGAACCCTATGAGCAATTGGAAACAAAACAAAAAAAAAAAGTAGTTCAAAAGATTAAAGAAATTAAATATTTATAAATAAAATTTATTAAGCGGACCTTCCTTGCCAAATGGAAAGTCCACTTTTTTTTTTCTCAAGCCCCCTGCCCACCCAAAACAAATAGCAGACCCCCTTCCCCCCATCCTTAACCGCTTCCCGTCCGCCCTATAGCAGAAGTACAGCTACAGGGCGGCACGGGTGCGCAAAATCACACACATATATATATATATATATATATATATATATATATATATATATATATATATATATATATACATACACATACACACATGTGATTTTGCATTTACGGGTAGGGGGAGCATGCGAGGCACGCGCGTGCCCTACCCGCGCCGCCGTTCGCGGACGTCAATCATCGGCTCCCGGTGATTGCCGAGCATCTCTGACGGGGAGAACGGTTTGTAAACAAAACAGTTCTCTCCCCTATCAGCTCCTGCACGCTGCTTTGCATGGCTCTGCATAGCACAGCCATCCAAAGCAGTGTGCTTACAGTGAAGCACAAACACACCCCTCATGTTAAGCCCTTCCTGCCCAGTGCCATTAGTAGTGTCAGTGCTTTCTATTAGCACTGATCACTGTATTGGTGTCACTGGGGATGTCAGTGACACCAAGTCAGTTCTCCCCCAGTGTCAGAATGCCAGCCGCAGTCCCGCTATAAGTCGCTGATCGCCGCCATTACTAGTGAAAAAAAATTCCAGTATCTATACCGCCATTTGTAGACACTATAAAACTTTCACGTAAACCAATTAATTTACACGTATTGGGATTCTTTTGGTTTTTTCTTTAGCAAAGACATGGAGCAGAATACATTTTGACCTAAATTTATGACGAAATTTGATTTCTTACATTTTTAAACTGGACATGTTTAATAGCAAAAAGTAAAAAAATATTGTTTTTTTTCCTCAAAAATTGTCGGTCTTTTATTTATTTATTTTTTTATATACTGCATAAAATAAAAACCGCACGGCCGATCAAATACTACCGAAAGAAGGCTCTATTCAATGGGGGGGAAAAAAAAAGGACGTAAATTTCATTTGGGTGCAGAGTTGCATGACCGCGCAATTGTCAGTTAAGGAAAAGCAGCGCCGTAATGCAAAAAATGGTCTGGTCAGGAAGAGGAGGAAATCCTCAGGAGGGCGAGTGCAACAAACAATGCAGCTTTAATTTAATATATAAATATAAGAAAATAAGGGAACCGAATAGAAAATAAAAGAATAGAATAGGAAAAAAAACCAATAGCATAAAATGGAAAGAATATAACCATCTTCTGAAATTTGAATAGAATAAATTTGAAGTCAATACTTTTTGATTCAGTCGAATAGAATTCAATTAGACCGAATTGAAAAAATTTTAATATGATTTGAAAACGAACAAATTGCAAAAATGAATAAATATAACTCCTGGTGCCAACGATACGCAAATATGTGGCCTCTTGGCAGCTGAGTCTTGAGGCCGAGAGGCTGCATGTTTACATACCCAATGTACACAAACGTGTTCTGCGCGCTCCTGAAAAATTTAGCATCATGTGACCTCTGTGACAGCCAATTACGGCGGTCACATGACCCTAAATCCCACCTACCGGCGTCACAAACCCCTTAAACGGCCAGGAGACACCAGTGCAAAGGAGATAGCTAAACTAAATTACTTAAATAATGAAATGAAACCATTTTTTTTCGTTCTGCACATGCCTAAATTTGACATCCGTTCGGGTGCATGGCCTCGATTGCACACTGTCTGAATCCAGAGTAATATACCCATAAGGAAGTCAAATTGGGAGCAGCGGCTGCGTCCGTACAGCTGCGATGTCCCTGTGGACATCAATGGAACTTCTTGTACGGGGATGCACAGAACACCTGTACAACCCGATATGGGTAAAAACACATCCCTCGCATTGGTACGCCACATGTGAACAAGGCCTAATAGTTACCTTCCTCTTTCTTTAATGTTTCCTGTAGTATCCTTTATCTGCCCATCCCCCTTCCACCATAAAATGGGAAACCCGCACCACCACGGTCACCGGCACTTGACTGATTCTTCCTTATTCTGTGCCAGCCCACCATTGACATCTAAGCAGTACAAGATCTATCAATTTTTTAAATTTGGTAACAAACTTGTATGACACATGCACAAGGTCGGGCGAGATCTCCCTAGAAAGTACTGGTGTCATAGCCTTCCCATTGGGTGGCTGCGATGCCCTGGCCCTGTTTTTCTACATATAAAATGAGGGCGTCATTAAATCAGCATGCAAAGATACATGAAACAGGGCTTTATGGGTTGAGGGAGTTGGGGGTAATGCGCTTTAAAAGGCTATTTGTAAACAAATATCTGAGAAAACCTAAAACACTGATTTCATCCCTGCCCTCCAACGCATCTGAGAGGCCTGGTTGAAGTCACCATTCCTTCCAGTAGAGCTGTAAACTCAAAATCATGCAACAATGCAAGGGTGCGTTTTAGGGGGATTTCAAGATCCTAGCTCTGGCAGGAGCCACAGTGACATCGAAGCATCGGCGGCCAGTCCGTGGGAAGATTTTTTTCTTTCCTTAAAGATGGCTTTGTAAAGCCATGGGTGTTGGCTTTCAAAAAAGTGGACCTTCCATTTGGCATGGAAGATCCACTTTAAATGGTTCCAGGTGTCTCAGCTCTGCCGTAAGGCACCGTGAAGTCACCCATGCTTCCTGGGAACGAAGCCCAGGTCAAGGTAAGCATTTTTTTTTGTTCTTGTGAATGATTTGCTTACAAATGGATTTTTCTGTTGGGGGGTTGGAGGAGTTGCCAAAAACGGATCTTCTACTTAGCATGGAAGGTCTAATTTAGGTGGGTCCAAGCCACTTGTATATATTTTAGGGTGGCCATAGACATAAGAGAATAATTTTTCCTGGGTTTAGAGTAGGGGCAGGGATAGCCCTCTCTTCCCTCACCAACAATTCAAACTCCACCAGACAGGGGAGTTGCATGGCACAGAATCATGAGACTAGAACTTGCAATCCATCCCAGGAGCAAGGAAGACTGTCAAATCTTTGGCTCTACATTGAAGTGGAGTTTTTTGGACAATTGCTGTATCTCCAGTGTGGCATTCTCAGTCCACCCTCTGATACCTGTAAAATAAAAAAATATTCAGAACAAAATGTCTTCTGTTCATTCATCATTCCACCTAAGCTGCGGCTGCCATGATACTGTTGTATAATCAGGTGCGTTGACCGCGGAGGTAGAGTCCCACCCGTCAGAAGGATCTCTAGGCAACAATATCTGGAGAATACAACCTTCGGGAGGCTGTATCTAGGTAACGACACAAGTCTCCTGGGAGGAATCCCCCATCGTATCGCTTCTAACAAGGGAGATTTGCAGCTTCTCTGCACGCCAAGCTGGTGGTCGCCAGTACTGTCGTGTATATATAATGAGAACAAATTAATATGGAGGCTCTAAATCGAGGCTGGGGGGGGGGGGGGGGGTCAGTCCAGTAATATGAGATGCTAACTACAAGCAAAACCACGACTGTGCCCCACAAATGTCTGTTCAAACGTCTCAGGTTTTCAACTTTCTCACTTTGGATCTACATAAGCTGCTAAATGTAGAACTCAAATACATCAAAACAAGGTTAAAGAATATCTAAACCCAACCCAATCCAAACAAAAATGTGATACAGTGCAGGTCACCAGTCCTTAGATGTGGTGGTGCATTAATTTCATTTTTTTGGCCTTTTTCCTTTATTTTCACCTGGTGATCCTGCCAATAACACATTTCCCAACCTAGGGTGACAACGTTAACTCGCCGTACTCATAGCATGGTCACCCTAGGACAGGACTACAGAATAGTACCCATCTCCTCTTCTCCATAACAAAGCTGGGCCTGCTCGAGGGGTAGGCAGCAGTCTTTGGTGGATGTGGGTGGAAAAAGGGCAGAACTTATGACCTGTGCTGGTGGTGGTGGACATTGGCCTCCTTGACTTGGTTGTTGCTATTATTATTCTAGATTATCCTTTAGCGACCAATATTATTATTTACCGCCCCTACATTTTAAACCAGTTATACTATCCCCATCCATATCTGTTCTGGAACGGGCACACTTTTGCTAGTAATAATAATGTATCATTATTATGCAGCACAAGAAAAGATACCCCCAAAAAGTTGCCACATAAAGAAAAATAATAATTTCATGTTTTTAGCACAGGATTCCCCAACCTATACAATGTAATTATATGAGTCAACACATCATTTTTCCCTTCCAAGTGTTCGTTAACGCGACGGTTTTCTGGATAGAAAATGAAATTAAACACCTAATTGCTGCTAAGTTTCACCCACAGCATCCACGTTTACGCTGTTAACAGTAATGACAGGGTATTGCCAACCTAATTGCAAATTTGTAATTTTTTTTTTTCTATTAATTATGAGCACGGTGAATCCTTTTCATCAACATCACCCGCTCGTCTCTCCTAAGGGAACCCTTCAAGCACCCATGGGTGTTTTTCTTGATTACAACCCTTGGATTGGAAGCATACAGATACGTTTTAACCCTTTGGCTTGCGACAAGTGTGACGGCTATGATGGTGGTGTTGGCAAGGAAGAGCAGGTAGGATTGCAAGCTGTCCTTACTAGCAGAGATGTCTGTTTTTTGTTTTTTTGATTAAAGGGTCAACCCAATACAAAAGTGATAGGTCAGTTTTTGGTGAAGCTTGCATGACCACGTCTCACGCTGGCTCCACTGGATGATTTTCTGGATCTTTTCCCTTCAGGATAAATTGAGACCTCCTCAGCATGGTAGGAGAACTTGGGAACTCAAGAACTTAAAGCTCAACAGCTGCGGTAAGCCCATATTGCTTCCTGTTAACATGGACGCTGCGCACTACCGGTTGGAAGACTCCTTTACCAAGTACGTTCTAGAGTTCTCAGGGGTCCTGAAGCATTCCAGTGTTGCATCATGAGAAGTGGACACAAGACCAATCCAATTAGGAGCCGAGAAACAAAACTGAGGTCACCAGCTGCTGCTACCTGAGCTGATGATGATGACAATGCAGTCACTGGCTATGTCCTCTCCAGGATGAGTGAGATCCCTCAACATGGTAGGAGGAATTTGGAAGAGCTTAAAGCTGATCTGCAAAGAGGAAAAAAAAGCCCTCTTTCTCCCCTATACCTGCTCTAGATTTTTGTGGTTTTAAAAAAAAAAAAAAAAAAAAAAAAAAATCTACTTTAAAGTTCAGATTACTTTCCTAAAAATTGCATCACGTGACAAGCCGAGTCCCAGGTCTTCTTAGACCTAGTGTGGGATGGTCCACTCTGCAGTCACCACCTCACTTCATTGTGACATGGACACTGCCCATTGTCTGTGAGAAAAATCTATCACTGGATATGTCCTAGAGCTCTCACAAGGTTCAGAAGCCTTCAAGCATTAGGTCACAAAGAGGAGTACACCTAAGATTGGCCCTGAGCACCAGAGATTGAAGACAAAAACTTGAAGTCACCAGTAGCCTCTATGAGAGAACGCAGTTTCTGGCACTTTTCTCTCCAGGATGAGTTAAACCCACTCAGCACGGTAGGTCTGTAGTGCGCTTGATAGTAACATGGATACTGTCTGTTGGCTGTTGGAAGTGTCCATCATCAGTAAACCATGGAGTTCTCACACGACCCTGAAGCCAGGTCTAAATAGCATGAAGAGGCCCGGGGCAAAGTAATGCATTGGGACCCCTACCAGCCTGCACAAATTTCCTTTTTAAAGTATAAAAAGTTGATAAAAGTAAACATATATTTAGCATTACTTCAATAAGATTGAGTTTAAAGAATAAGAATCATACCATAAATCAAAGACTAATCAACACAAAGGGCACAATGTGAGGGGGGGGGGGGGGGGAATTGTCATTCCAATTGTAGCCAGTGACAGGCTGCTGCTGTCCCAATAGCCCGGATTCCCCAACACAGTTGGCAAGTATCATGTAATACAAGATCATGGGGTGTCCATGTACCTGTGGCCCCTAGGCAGAGCCCAAGGGTGCCCATGCATTAGGATGGCCCTGCCTGTAGCCTTTAGTGTTATGTCTAGACAAGAAATAGACTCAAGACTGGTCTGCTAAGCAACAAAGCAAGAAGGGAGAAGCCTGAGGTCACCAGTTGCCACTATAGGAGATGAATGAAGAATAGATGAGGGATATTGGACGAAGGATGAATGGATGAATGACGGATGAAATTTGTAAAATGTTTTTCAATGCAAATGATCACCAAACAGGGCAAAATGCGGTAAAGAAAACAGCCGGATTGCCCAAGCAATCTGAAAACCAAAAGGACTGGTGGACTGATGGCCAAAGTGTAGAAGACCCAAAAACTGGTCAAAAATCAGTTCTTAACCTTTGTTCATTCATTTGAATCTTGAGGGTTCTTCCCTGCCTAATAACATTTATTTCTTCTTGTAAATTGAGCCATGCAAGTGCAGCCCAATGGGCAATCCCAGCAAGCCAGGGGTGCCGGAACAGAATAACCCCTGTGTGCAGGCACGGTAGTTATACATCATCCCTGGCCAATCAATCAAGACAGCCAAAGACTCCAGAGCCACAAGAAGATGGAAAGCGGTGGTAAAGAGGAGTGTGGACCTTGAGCTGCTGGAGGAGGACACTTTCGGAGTTAAAGTTGGCCATACACAGAGCAAATTTTGTCCAGTTCCTGAAGGCCAACTCTTCCCCCCAACAGAAATCGTACATTTTATTTTTCAGTTTAAGTCTGCCTTAATATGCAAATACTCTATGCATACTTCTACATTATGGTGAGAGCCCTAGGAATCCCTTCAGACTTTATATATTTCACAAATCTTCCCAAAAATAGAGGCTTGTTTCTTATTTTTTTTTTACCAGAGTTTTTTGATAAACTGATAAAAAAAAAAAAAAAAAAAGTATTCCACCAAGATGTGTTTATCTGAATGAATATATCGACCAGCAGAGCAGAGTGCTGACCCCTTCCATCTTTTCCCAAGGTCCCAGATTTTAGGAGAGATGAAGGCAAAGCCCTTTTTGTCCTTGGCTCTCTCTGACCCCAGTCCATTAAGACGATGCAGCCTGCAAGGAATTCTGGGTCATCGAGGAATGCTGGGAACAGGCAAAGGGAAGGTTTCCCATTGCAGACTCACGTGATTGATTAAAGGACACTTTATACCGCGCGGCGACGTGGGAGAAGAGTCAGGGAAAAGACACATTATATAAACCATTACAGCACTGAATGCTGGAGTGGAGCTAAGTGGTTGATAGTTATGGGCAATCACGGAAGCCATAGAAAAATTTCATAAGTCGATTAGAGTGACTGAAAGGGGAACTAAAATTCTTATCTAATCTTTATTTTTATGATCTACATGTGGAAGAAAGTAGCTTATTGTAAAATGTAACAATATGGGTTAATGTTTTTTTCAAATATAGGACCTATATAGTTGACGTTCGCCATAGTTGCTTCCTGGTTGCGTCTTGCTAAACCCGTTACTACCTACCAGAAAAAAAAAAGCCCCAAAAAAGACACATCCAAGAGTTGCTGGGACTTCAGCACTTATTTATTTGGACGGATGAAGAAACCAAAATCATTTTACAAGCCGACTCGCTTTGGTAATGCTGCTTACGTGAAACTTTGCTCCCTACTGGTGGGCACCCACAATGTGCCCCAAGGTAGAAAACATACAACAGGAACATCAGACCAACTGGCGAAGGAGTCCAAATTATTTTCATTATTCACAATTAAATAAAACCGGACGCGTTTTGGTGACCTCATGTGAAACAAGGCTGCTCACATGAAGAGACTGTCCCTGGTAGGTACCCAGAACATGACCCAAGACAGAAAACAAAAGCACCAAACCAACCAGTGAAGGAGTCCAAAATATTTTCATTATTCACAATTAAATAAAACCGGATGCGTTTTGGTGACCTCACGTGAAACAAGGCTGCTCACATGAAGAGACTGCCCCTGGTAGGTACACAGAACATGACCCAAGACAGAAAACAGGAGCACCAAGCCAACCGGTGAAGGAGTCCGGTTTTCTTTAATTGTGAATAATGAAAATAATTTGGACTCCTTCACCGGTTGGTTTGGTGCTCCTGTTTTCTGTCTTGGGTCATGTTCTGGGTACCTGCCAGGGGCAGTCTCTTCATGTGAGCAGCCTTGTTTCACGTAAGGTCACCAAAACGCGTCCGGTTTTATTTAATTGTGAATAATGAAAATAATTTGGACGCGTTTTGGTGACCTCACGTGAAACAAGGCTGCTCACATGAAGAGACTGCCCCTGGTAGGTACCCAAAACATGACCCAAGACAGAAAACAGGAGCACCAAACCAA
Organism: Staurois parvus; assembly: GCF_062004578.1. Lineage (NCBI taxonomy): Eukaryota > Metazoa > Chordata > Amphibia > Anura > Ranidae > Staurois > Staurois parvus. The sequence continues at coordinate 343,087 of NW_028318752.1, forward strand.
CCAGTGAAGGAGTCCAAATTATTTTCATTATTCACAATTAAATAAAACCAGATGCGTTTTGGTGACCTCACGTGAAACAAGTATGCTCACATGAAGAGACTCTCCCTGGCAGGTACCAAGAACATGACCCAAGACAGAAAACAGGAGCACCAAACCAACCGGTGAAGGAGTCCAAATTATTTTCATTATCCACAATTAAATAAAACCGGACGCGTTTTGGTGACCTCACGTGAAACAAGGATGCTCACATGAAGAGACTGTCCCTGGCAGGTACCCAGAACATGACCCAAGACAGAAAACAGGAGCACCAAACCAACCGGTGAAGGAGTCCAAATTTCTATAATTATTAACAATAGGATGGCATAAACACACTGGTGCATTTCGGTGGCCACCAAAATGTGTTGGTTGTTTTATGTGACCATATCGTAATTACGATTTGGTCCTGAACCCTGTTGTATATGTTATGCTTTGAAAAAAGATAAGACTTTCTGCGGTCTCTAAAAATGTGCAACATCAACAAAGCAAAAGCAAGAGTAAGCAACATTTTATTAACTGCAAGAGGTGAGATTTTGCAATGCCTATGCCCTACTGATTCATATAAAGGATGCATTTTCATGGCAGATCCAGGAAAAAAAAAAAGAACCATTCATTAACCAGTGCACCAAGTTACTGTGAAGGCATCTTGAGTCAGATCATTGCAACAAAAAAATCCTCCTTGATAAGTTTAGCCTAGATGGCTGCAGTCCCATCCAGAAGCACTATGAAAAGACTGCTGAATCTGGCTCCATGGATTACTTACATCTGACATTAAAAATGAATTGAGTGGACTTTTAAAGGTTAAGTGACTTTCTGAACCTTAGCAGAAATACAACGATCCCTAAACAACGAACATTTCACCCATTGATTTTGTGTACAGTCGGCAGATGTTTTGTGTATCGATACTCCTAACAAGGCTGTCTACAAGGCTACAGCTTACTAAGCAAGCCCTGGATGGTCCCAGCCACTGGCTAAGCATCTCTGCTTCAAAAACACCTGTCTCAGGTATAGGCAAATGTTAGGGAACTCAGACTGATTCCAAAAGCAGAGAGACTCCATGTAGCAGGTTCAAGTTCACATCTGCCAGGTCAGCATCCCTCCACGAAAACAAACAGGATTTATGACCCTCAATGAAATCAAAAACACGATCAATCACTCCAGCAGGGCGCATAAATGACAAAAAAGGCTGTAACCTTTCCCACGTACAAGCTGATATCAGAAGATGAAGGAAGCAGGCAGAAAAGTAGAGACAGCCATGGCTCTGGAGCTCCTTATACAAAAAAAAAACAAAAAAAACCTTTCAAGATCAACATCGCCTACTTCATCGGAAGACCTGATAAAGCCTTTTCTAAGACCTTGCCAAACCTTCAAGACCATGTGGCCAGGACTTATTTTGTAAGAATCCTCCAGGATGGTTCACATGGGATTTTTGAGCACCTGGTTTGTGCAGGAGGCTTGGTAATCATAGGAATCCCTTCTCTCAAATATTTTGGAGTTCTTGCTATCCCTTTAACGTTGCACCGACCTGGTAAAAGTCCACCAGGTCAGGGTTTAGCAAACTGTCCACTGCTAGAGGAGCATTCAAAACTCAAAGACCATATGCTCATGACTCCAATGTGAACCGTCTTGAAGGAATATTTCAGAAGTTGTTCTGAGAACATGGAGTTTTAGCTGTCCCTTTAACGTTGGACCAACGTCTAAACCCAGTTTTGATGGACCTTCAATCGGTTGGTCCAATGTTGTAGGTCCATCCAAGCCTCCAAGATATTTATCTAGGGAAAAGATTCCTGTGATGCCTAAGTCCCCTGTATATTGCACTAACCTGTTAAAAGTCCACCAAATCAGGGTTTAGTAGATGCTATGACTAAAAATTACTGCCGAAACGCGTAAGCCATTTTATATGCACATTTTACTCACTCAATAAAGTTAATTATTCGGGAAGGAGAGTACCGGCTATACCAATCATCATTCAGTTGCATCTTTCCTGGGAAGAAACACAGCCAGAGCACTGATATTCCACCTCCGTGGGGATTATCTCTGGGTGTAGCACCTACTTGTTCTCAAGGGTTTAGTAGATGATCCAATGCTAGAGGGACATCTAAAACTCAAAGACCATATGCTCATGACTCTCATATGAACCGTCCTGGAGGATTCTTGCAGAAGTTGTCCTGGGCACATGGTCTTGAGTTTTGACTGTCCCTTTAACATTGGACCAACTTGTAAACCCAGTCTGGATGGACCTTCAATAGGTTGCTCCACTACTGAAGGTCAATACAAATCTCCAAGATATTTATCCAGGGAAAAGATTTCTGTGATGACTAAGTCCCCTGCACCAAAAAGGTGCCCAGGACTCCCCATGTGAACAATCCTGCAGGATTCATGGAAATGGAATCCTGGGCACATGGTCTTAGAGTTTAGACTGTCAATTCAACATTGAACCAACTGCTAAACAAACAAACAATGGATGTCCAATGGGTTGGACTCTCACAATGGATTAGCCCAGTGAAGGTCCATCCAAACTGGGTTTAGAGATTGGTCCAATGCTAAAGGGACATCCAAAACCCAAAGACTATGTGCTCATGACTCCCATATGCATCGTCCTGGGGAATTCTGCAGAAGGAGTCCTGGTCACATGGTCTTGGAGTTTAGGCTGTCCCTTAACATCGGAACAACTTCTATACTCGCTTTTATGGACCTTCAATAGGTTGGTCCAAAGTTGAAGAGACAGCTAAAACTCCAAGATATTTATCCAGTGAAGAGATTCCTATGATTGCTATGTCCCCTGCATCAACAAGATGCCTAATACTCCCATGTGAATCATCCTGAAGGAGGACTATAGTTGCTTGATCAGCAAAATTAGGCCAGTGGAACAAGATCCAAGTCAACCGTGCTTCAAAACAACTGCAAATAATATGAAAATTGTACTTTATAACCATTATCAAAAGCAAGCACACCACAAAACAATACTACAAAACACAATAAATATTAAAAAGAATAAAAATATCAATAGCTTATACCAGTGGTCTTCAAACTGCAGCCCAGAACAGGATGTGGCCCTTTGCTTGCCTTTTTCTGGCCCATGGGGCACTAATCCACCAACTGATACCAATGATGGGGCAACATTTCCCTGCTGACACCATCAAATGGGCCACTACTCTTCCCATTGATGCCAACAACAGAGTACTATTCCTCCCATTAAAAACAATCATGAGGCATTGATGCCAGGGGATTTTCTGCTCCCACTCACCACAGTCCAGCCCACCTAAAGCCTGAAAGACAGTAAACTGCCCCTTTGCTTAGAAAAGTTGGAGACCCCTGGCTGACACCAAACAAAAAACTTGCCATCTAATGTCCCCACTACAATCCTACCCAAGCATACTCTGGAGGACCAAATTGTGTTGGAAGCCACTAAGACCACCAGTATGTTTTTGGACTGTGGAACAAACTATGATACCAACACAAAAAAAGATGAAGCACCAACTCCAAGCAGAGCACCCCTTGTGGAAACTGAGCCCATTCCTCAGCACTGCCTATCCCTGTACTGCAAAACCCTGCCACAACAGCTCTCCATTGATTGCTTGAACCACCTACCCTTCATCCTATAGGCTTCGAAACAGAGAGGACTTCATCCCACCAAGGCAAACAGTGGAATAGTGTCCAAGCTAGTAATCCAACCCAGGATCCCAGTGTTGCAAGGCAAGATTGTTGGTATATAGGCACAGAGCAGATGTGAATCACATGAAAATGCCTTCACCGTTTTTTTTTTTTTCTGCAGCGGAGGAGTTAAGCGCAGTACTCTGTGTTCTAGTATCAAAGCAAGGCAAGATTTATAGAGGTCATAAACGGTTTACCAGAAGAGACATATGAATTAAATATCAAACTGAAGTGTACATAGACAAAAACACAGATACCGCCTGGCACAGCTCGGATAAATCACCCGACCAGAGATGGAATTAGATTGGACAGATCGATAGATAGACGGACAGATAATGGTTTTCTGTAATCCTGTCGTGACACACGAAATTGAATGAAACGTCAAAACGCACATCGTTAAAAAAAAAATCTTGACGCGCTGCGATAAAATCTCACAAGGAACCACATCCTATGCTATCCATTCACACGCAACACCCCCGTGATTAGGCTCGACGTGTGCACAACATGTGAACCTCATAAACGTCTCCATAAAACGCGCACCAATAAAAGTAGACATCATTTAAGCCGTGCGGGATTAGTTAAAACAATTGCATCTGAGTACATAACGAGGAAATTATTGCTACAAAATGCTTCAATAGGCATTTAAAAAAAAAAATGATGTTAAACGAGTAATGCATGTCAAAGTTCAGATTCTACCGCCCAAGGAAGGAGGGACCAGGTAGGCCGCGGTTCACGAATGTGATAAAGTCATGTTTTTGCAGCGTTTGGATTGGTGCAATGGATTCCTTGTGGGTGTGGCCATTTTGGAAAAGGACTTGCGGGGCCAGGAAATGCTGATTCCATGAATAAAACAAACCTGTAAGTTGCAGCCCCCCCCCCCCCCCCCCCCTTAGTTTCCCACCTTACCTTTAGTGTTGCCACATGTACATCTAGGTATGAGGGAACACAGACCATGCTCACAATCAATGGCCAGGCCCCAGTGTGGTGTGCAATACTGACCATATCTTGAATGGCTGGGATTTGGCCATTTTAATAGGACAGCAGCAGTGCAGTGTCTGACAGGCGTAAAGCCCAACTGAAATCTCAGTTTCAGCTAAACGCATTCCAGGTACATCAAAACAAAACCATGTGAAAATGTATGGCTTGTTTTCTTTAAAAAGCAGCAACAGCCTGAGTAGAAAACCCCATCTCCTGCCAGCATGCAAGACTCTTGCTCTCAGCGGGGAAGCAGTGGTCTTTCTGCAGAGGTCCACCACGTCACCCAGTCTTAAGTCAGACTTAAAGTTCTGCAATCAACAAAGCTTGTGCCTCACTGGAGAGCTCTGACTTGGCAGGGGGGGATGTGTAGGACTTTTTTTTTTTTTTTTTTTTTTTTAGAGAGAGAACATGGTTTCTGCAAGGCTCATGCCCACTGCAGATTGAAGAACTCTAGCTTTGTTTTAGCAGGTGGGGTGTGTTGGACCTCTGGAGAGAACATGGTTTCCGCAAGGCTCATGCCCACTGCAGATTGAATATCTCTAGCTTTGCTTTAGCAAGTGGGGTGTTTGTTGGACCTCTGAAGAGAGAGACCATGGTTTTATTCTAAGGCTCATGCCCACTGAAGGTTGAAGATCTCTAGCTTTGATTTAGCAGGTGGGGTGTGTTGGACCTCTGAAGAGAGACATGGTTTTTTTTAAGGCTCATGCCCACTGAAGGTTGAAGATCTCTAGTTTTAATTTAGCAGGTGGGGTGTGTTGGACCTCTGAAGAGAGACATGGTTTTTTTAAGGCTCATGCCCACTGAAGGTTGAAGATCTCTAGCTTTGATTTAGCAGGTGGGGTGTGTTGGACCTCTGAAGAGAAACATGTTTTTTTTAAGGCTTATGCCCACTGAAGGTTGAAGATCTCTAGCTTTGATTTAGGAGGTGGGGTGTGTTGGACCTTTGAAGAGAGACATGGCTTTTTTTAAGGCTCGTGCCCACTGAAGGTTGAAGATATCTAGCTTTGATTTAGCAGGTGGGGTGTGTTGGACCTCTGAAGAGAGACATGGTTTTTGCAAGGTACATGCCCACTGCTGATTGGAGATCTCTAGCTTTGATTTAGCAGGTGGGGTGTGTTGGACCTCTGCAGAAAGTCCATGGTTTTTGCAAGGCTCATGTCCAATGCTGATTGGAGATCTCTACCTTACCAGATGGAATGTGTTGGACCTCTGCAAAGAAAGCATGGCTTCCACACACAGCAAGGGTAAGTAGGGAAGAAGATATAAAAAGTGGCAGCCCAAGAGCCTTCACCCTACAAAACAAGTCTGCAATTGCATCTTCTATATCCAATCCCATGAAAAACCAAAGCCAACATCCTCAGATTGTCTTCAAAATGTGTTATTTCTGAGCAGGCATTCCAAATAACGCAATACAGATCTACGTTTGCCAATCACAACTCAAAATTTCCTGGTACAAATGGTGAGTAGAAGTGCGACATCACCTTTTAGTAAATGAGGGGCAAATCTATATTGTTGACAACACAAGAGCATGCGACGGATAGACAAGTGCCAAGTACTATGAAACTGTGAGATACGCCTGACCCTGCGGGCCAAAGTCCACTGATTGTCAACATAAGTAAATACAAAACCGTAACTGATTCAACACAGGCGATACCAGCATGCTCTTGGGCAGAGGTAGGCAATCCACCACGCACATCTGGACTGGATTTACAAGTCCCGGGCACGCCATCCCTAAGTCTACAAGATATCTGGAGATACCCGAGTTCTTCAAATTTGAGAATACCATGTAAACCTTTGGTTGGGGACAGATTCTCTCCTGCAGGCCTGAGCACAGACAGATCAGATGGGGGCCACCAACATCCATATTATGTCCTCCCCACCTTCACCCATCAAAGAATGTAGTATATGTATAATTAAAATGTTGCTGCCTAATCTTCATTAGGGATCTGGTGGCACCTACACTTTTTTAATGTACATTAACATATGTACACAGCTTAGCCATTGATTGATTCCTATCTGGATGATGGACATTGAGCTAAAAAGTTCATGTCTTGGTGACAGGCATTGGGCAAGAAAAGTTAATATCTGGACAAGGTTTGACAGGGTTTGAAAGATCATATCTGGAAAATGAAAAATAGCTGAAAAAGTTTGTATTTGGACATCAACCATTGGGCTGAAGAAAAAAAAAAGTAATTTCTTGATGAGGAGCTCTGGGCAATAAAAGGTCATAACATATCTGGACGATGAGCCATGATCGAAAAAGTTCATATCTAAATGATGAGCCATGGCCAAAAAAAATAATGAATTTCTGGACAATGAGAGCGGAGGAAAAGGTTCATATCTGGACAACAACCACTGGGCAAAAAAGTTCATAGGTAAACAATAAGCAATGGGCAAAAAAGTTCATATATAAACAACCAAAACCATTGATAGAAAAAGAGTCATATCTAGATGACAACCTTTGGGTTAAAAAGTTCATATCTGGATGAGGAGCACTGGGGAAAAGGTTCATATCTGGAGGAGAGCGGAGCAAAAAAAGTTCATACCTGGACAATGAGCAAAAAAGTTCATATATAATCAACTGCCATTGGGCATAATAGACTTATCTGGACGAGGCATGCTGGGCAAAAAAAAGTCATATCTGGACAATGAGTCATGGCAGAAAAGATTAATGTCTGGATGGCGAGTGTTGGGTGAAAAAGTTCATACCTGGACAACAACCATTGGGCAAAAAGTTCATACCTGGACAACAACCATTGGGCAAAAAGTTCATACCTGGACAATGAGCAATAGGCAACAATTTTCATATGTAATTGACCACCAGTGGGCATAATAGTCATATCTGGAGGACAACCGCTGGGAAAAAAAAAGTCATATCTGGACAATGAGTCATGGGTTCCTATCTGGATGAGGAGTCTCAGTGGAAAAAGTTCACATTTGGACAATGAGCAAAAAAGTTCACATGTGAACCACCACCACTGGACAAAATTGTTATTTCTGGAAAAAGACCGCTGGGCAAAAAAGCTCATATCTAGATGATGATTGTTGGGTGAAAAACCGCATATCTGGACAACAAACATGGGCAAAAAAAGTTCCTATCTGGGCAATGATCAAAAAAGTTCATATGTGAACCACCACCACTGGGCGAAATAGTCATATCTGGACAACGACTGCTGGACAAAAAAGTTCATATCTGGACAAGGCCCACTGGGCAATAAAGGATGATAAGCCATGGGTGAAAAGATTCATACCTGCAGGATGATCATTGGGTGAAAAAGTTCTTGTCTTCACAATAAGCATTGGGGAAAAAGTTCATATCTGAACAATGAGCATTGGGTGAAAAAATCAAATCTGGGAAACCACCATCGGGTGAAAAAGTTCACAACCATATTTTTTGGATGCTTCAACCTGTTAAAGGGCTTATTGATAATTTAACCCACATGAAGCACACAGAAATGTATGAATGGAATCTAGAAGATAGAATCTCACTTGAAAAGATCCTCCAAGGTGTAGCAGATGTCTACATGCAATAGCAACACTCGGGACCCTAGACAGCTCAATCACTGGAGCCAATGTCTTAATCTGTTGCATGGCTTACAAATGTCATGTGAAACAAAAAAGTTGGGTTGGGCTTCCCCAGCCTTGTTTGGAGCTGCACAACCTTATATGCACTGGTGGTCGGTTTTTCCAGTTCTGGTTCCATCAATTTGCCAACCGCCTGGGTCCTAGAGCGCAGGAGAAATCGCGTTTGGTCTTACAAATGTCATGCCGTATATGGACGACCTTTCAGCACTTAACCACAATAGCGCCACCCCACCCATCTATACATTTATAGGCATCTGCTAGGTCTCATCACATACAGAGGTGTTAAAAAAAGACCCAGACCATCCCGATCGTCAATTTTTGGACCACCTTTTACGCCTTAATAGGGCCAAATAAAAATGTTCACCATAAGCTGAATATCTGAAGTTAAATTTTTTGCCTTCCATTTAGGGAAAAAAAAATCCCAAAACACTTTAATATCACTCCAAGAGAAACAATGCTACCGGGAGCTCAGTTTTTGAGGACAACAAACATGGAGCGTAAAGATAATAAAGAATAATAGAAATGATTGCATACATTTAGACTTGGGACTCGTCTGGGATCTTCGGACGTTTGCACCATCCATGGTAAACCCAGTTTGACCGGCATCCGAAGATCCAACACAACATAAACAAAAAAACGTTGCCTTTGTGTGCTGAGCGCCCCGTCCACGCATGCCAAGCCGTGCCACTCAGCCCCGGAGCATTTAAAGGAACACCACTTGCCCCTTCCTGAGGAACTCTCTCGAACCCCCCTGATAATCAAAGGCACACAAGGACCATTCAAAATATGTACAATTTTTGGAAGGGGGCGACCGCCCTACCCTGAAGCCTCGGTCTCGCAGATCTGCTCCTGCACGTCCTTCGACAAATCCGATCTGACCAGGGGCAGACTGACCATTTGGAAACTCGGGCACTGCCCGAGGGCCCGGGGTCAAGAGGGGGCCCCATGAGATGCCCCTGGTACCTTTTTCATAGGCTTTTTTGAGTTTGGGCAAGGACACAGGGGCCCCATGATCCCCTATTGCCCGGGGGCCCCATGAGTTGTCAGTCCGCCCCTGGATCTGACTCAAATTTACCAGGTTTGGGGGAGCGTTACTCCATGTTGGAACTTTCACTTTTAACCCCTTCCTGGCCAGAAAGGCCTATAAGATCGGAGCAAGTTTAACAATTATTATAAAAAAGAAAAAGTTGAAAATTGGGTCTTTGTTAGTTGAGAAAACTCCCAACATCCTGAAACTTGTAGTCCCCCTACATATCATAACTCAACTGATTCTAGATCCTCCGGCCAGAATTTACGTATAGTAATACTGTATGTAGTATAAAAATAGAAATATAAATCGATACAAAACATTCGAACACCTCCAGTTATTGTACAGCAAGACGCCATCTAATTCCCCGACTGTAAATTTTAACCCATTCTTGGAAACAAGAAAGATCACAACAAAGAAATGGAGGGAGGGGGGAGTTACCTGTTGTAAAAAAGCCAAAATGACAGCTATTAACCCCTTCCTACCATGGTCTAAGATGTCAGAGCAAGTATAAGATCCCAATCCACAAATAGTTGAGGAAAACCTCCAACACCCCGAGAGTTGTACTCCCCCTGCATATGAAAAGTGACGATTGATTATGAATCCCACAAGAAAATAAAAACACACACACACATATATATATATATATACACACACACACATATATACACATATATACACACACACACAAAAAAACACACACATACACATTATATATATATATATATATATATATATACACACACACAGATACAAAATTTATATTTATATATATATATAGCCACATATATTCCCAGCCTTCATAGTACAAGACACCAATCCCATGCTGGCTCTGTCACTTTTAACCCTTTCCCAGCAGCCCAAAGCAGACCACGCCAAATCTAAGGAGGCGCAAACTGGGTTGAAAGAGCCAAAGTGACAGCAATTAACCCCTTCCTGACCACCGAGGCCTAAATAAGCAAAAAGAAAAGAGATCTGGACCTGCAAATTGGTTTCTTTACTATGAAGATAAACCCTCCAACCCCTCCCCCAGCGTCCCGAGAGTTGTACTCTCCCCTTCAAACAAAAATGGATTATAAATTGCGCATATATATATATATATATATATATATATATATATATATATATATATATATGAGAGAGAGATGTGTGTATACAAACAGTTAACACCTCCAGCTATTGTGGTACAGGACGCCATCCGATGCCCCTACTGTCATTTTTAACCCTTTCCTTTCAACAGATCTCTTAAGGTTGGGGCGTCAAGTGTAAAGAGCCACAGTGACAGCTATTAACCCCTTCCTGGCCACTGAGACCAATGAGAAGTATAAAAGAAAAAGATCTGGACCTGCAAATTGGTTTCTTTACTATGAAGATAAACCCTCCAACCCCTCCCCCAGCGTCCCGAGAGTTGTACTCTTCCCTACAAACGAAAATGGATTATAAATTGCGCATATATATATATATATATATATATATATATATATAGATAGAGATGTGTGTATACAAACAGTTAACACCACCAGCTATTGTGGTACAGCACGCCATCCAATGCCCCTACTGTCATTTTTAACCCTTTCCTTTCAACAGATCTCTTAAGGCTGGGGCGTCAAGTGTAAAGAGCCACAGTGACAGCTATTAACCCCTTCCTGGCCACCGAGGCCAACGAGAAGTATAAAATAAAAAGATCTAGATCTGCAAATTGGTCCTTAATTAGTTGAGATACCTCATCCCCCCTCCAAAAAAAAAAACCTGCGTTTTACTCACCCCTACAAATGAAAATAGATGATAAAATATAGATTTTGCAAACGCATGAGCAGAAGAAAAAAAAATAACTATAAATTATATACACAAATCGGGTAACACCTCCACTCTTTGTGGTAATATAAAATGTAATAATAATAAAAAAAAAGCATATACACACATATATATATATATATATAGATACACATACACACCAGTTACCACCTCCAGTCATTGTAGAGCAAGATGTCATCCCACTTTTAACCCTTTCCTGACAGCCTGATACAGACTTTGACAGATCTGGATTTGGGGAGGAGAGCCGGGTCAAAAGGGAAGAGAGCCAAAGTGACAGCTAATAGCCCCTTCTAAGCCACCAAGGCCCAACAAAGTCTCACCTGCCAGAGAACTTCAGTTTTAATAAAATGAATCAAGACAGGGAATGCTGAATCTTGTAGTTGCCCAGGGGCTCACAGATCACTATATGTATCTAGCAGGATGATGATGATGATAGATGGATAGATGTTTTATATGTATGCGGATATAGAATATATCAATACATACATGCACATGTGTGTATGCATATATTTATTGTATGTAGATCTATGTACATATAGATTGATGAAGGCTGTGACGAACTGCAAGTCCCAGCAAGGCCAGTATGGCCTGTGATCAGCATCAGTGCTGTCAGGGAAAAAAAAAATCTCTCTCTCTCTCTCATTATATATATATATATATATATATATATATATATATATATATATCATACAGAGAGAGAGATATTGAGATCTATGTACATGAGTGAGTAATATATATGTGTGTGTAGATCTATGTACACGTATGTATAATAAGGGTAGACAAATGCTGTGATGAACTACAAGTCCCATCAAGCCTGTAGTCGCCATCAGTGCTGTCAGTTAATAATATATAAGTGTGTGTGTATATATATATATATATGTAGATTCATGCAGTGATGAACTAGACGTTGCAGCAAGCCCATCCTGGCCTTTGCTGGGACAATATATATATATCCACATGTGTGTATATACGTGGATGCAAGCTGTAATGAACTACAAGTCCCAGCAAAGTCCTGTATGGCTTGTGATCAGCATCAGTGCTGTCAGAGTTTCGATAGATAGATAGATAGAGATCTATGTACATGTGTGTGTAATCAATATATATGTGTATATAGGTAGATGCTTGCTGTGATGAACTAGAAGGACTATGAGGGGACAATTATATATATATATGTGTGTGTGTACATAGATGTATCCGCAGGTGTATATAAGTGGACGTAGGCTGATATGATGAACTACAAGTCCCAGTAAGCCCTGTATGACCTGCGACCAGCAACAGTGCTGTTAAAAAATGATGTGTGTCTGTGTGTGTAGGTAGATGATTGTGGTGATGAACTAGAAGTCCCAGCAATCCCAGCCTGGCCTGTGATGGGACAACCATGGATGTATATTATGTGCATACAGGTAGATGCATGCTGTGGTGAACTAAAAGTCCCAGCAAGCCCAGTCTGAGCTATGAGGGGACAAGTGTGTGTGTGTATGTATGTATGTATGTATGTATGTAGATGTATCCACGTGTGTATAGGTGGATGTAGGCTGTGAAGAACTACAAGTCCCAGTAAGCCCTGTATGACCTGTGACCAGCATCAGTGCTGTCAAAAAAATTATAAATATATGTATGCATGTATGTACAGGTAGATGCATGCTGTGGTGAACTAGAAGTCCCAGCAAGCCCAGCCTGGTCTGTGATGGAACAATAATGAGTGTATATTATGTATATAATATAGGACAATACTAGATGTATACAGGGAGATCCATGCTGTGGTGCACTACAAGTCCCAGCCTGGTCTGTGATGGGACAATACTAGATGTATACAGGGAGATCCATGCTGTGGTGCACTACAAGTCCCAGCCTGGTCTGTGATGGGACAATACTAGATGTATACAGGGAGATCCATGCTGTGGTGCACTAGAAGTCCCAGCCTGGTCTGTGATGGGACAATAATGGATGTATATTATGTATACAGGGAGATCCATGCTCTGGTGCACTAGAAGTCCCAGCCTGGCCTGTGATGGGACAATACTAGATGTATACAGGGAGATCCATGCTGTGGTGCACTACAAGTCCCAGCCTGGCCTGTGACGGGACAATACTAGATGTATATGTATACAGGGAGATCCATGCTGTGGTGCACTAGAAGTCCCAGCCTGGCCTGTGATGGGACAATACTATATGTATACAGGGAGATCCATGCTGTGGTGCACTAGAAGTCCCAGCCTGGCCTGTGATGGGACAATACTATATGTATACAGGGAGATCCATGCTGTGGTGCACTAGAAGTCCCAGCCTGGCCTGTGATGGGACAATACTAGATGTATATGTATACAGGGAGATCCATGCTCTGGTGCACTACAAGTCCCAGCCTGGCTTGTGATGGGACAATACTAGATGTATATGTATACAGGGAGATCCATGCTCTGGTGCACTACAAGTCCCAGCCTGGCCTGTGATGGGACAATAATGGATGTATATTATGTATACAGGGAGATCCATGCTCTGGTGCACTAGAAGTCCCAGCCTGGCCTGTGATGGGACAATAATGGATGTATATTATGTATACAGGGAGATCCATGCTCTGGTGCACTAGAAGTCCCAGCCTGGCTTGTGATGGGACAATACTAGATGTATACAGGGAGATCCATGCTGTGGTGCACTACAAGTCCCAGCCTGGCCTGTCATGATGAGTGATGGGAGAAGCAGCTCCGCTTACCGTGCAGCTCCTCAGTGCTCTCCCCCCCTGTATCCTCCTGGAGGGGAGTGTATAATCCGGGGGTCCCCCCACCAGTCGGTGTAGTCAGGGATCGGGGGGTGTAGAGGAGCCTCTTGTTGTCTTCCGCCCGCAGCGTCCTCCTTCCTCTCCCTCCGCCCTCTCTCTCTCGCTCTTCTCTCTGATACAATATAACTCAATTTTCAGCCAGAGAGGAAAAAAACAGATACAACGTATCCAGCAGCAGCTGCGAGCAGTCTCCAAGCTTTGACAAGCAGCGCCCTCCGCCAATCAGCTCCCGAGCTCTCTGACAGCCCGCCAATGGGGAGATAGGTGGGCGGGACGTGCCGGGGCGGGGCCTGCCTGTCCGACCTGCGCTTGTGGGGAAAGGGTTAGGCTGCGCGAGCTCGAGAACGAGCGAGCGCGCGCGCGGCCGGGGAGGAGGAGGGGGGGGCGGTGTTTGGTTGCGGCGTGTTGCTGCAAATCCCTCCGCCTGGGTGACGGGCTGCGGGCGCTTAACCCCTTCACAGCCGTGCTGGTAGGGGGGAGGGGCTTAAAGGGACATGACAAAAAAAAAATTGTAGGTGTGGAGAGGCTGTGAAACTATATTGCTGCTTTCCTCGATTGTAAATGGCAGAGACAAGAATTACTGAGCAATTTTTTAATTTTTTTTGCCCGCTTGCTAAAACGATTACCATCGTAAGGCTTGTATGATTTGCCCCTTTTATTTTTTTTTGGAAATGGCCTATTATCAAATCTCACCATGAACTTTCTGTGTTTACAGTATCTCCTAAGCAGATTCTACACCCTTTTTGCCTTCTGTGTCCCCCTTGGAGAGATTCGTCTTCACTTCCTGTTCGGGAGACACACCAGGAAGTGAGAAGAAATCACCTTTTTTTTTTTTTTTTAATTTAAATATTTATTGATTTTCCAAATATTTACACATTTCCATCATATTCACATTACCAGGGGCGGACTGACTATTTGGAAACTCGGGCACTGCCCGAGGGCCCGGGGTCAGTAAGGGGCCCCATGAGATGCCCCTGGTACTTTTTTCATAGGCTTTTTTTGAGTTTGGGCAAGGACACAGGGGCCCCATGATCCCCTATTGCCCGGGGGCCCCATGAGTCGTCAGTCTGCCCCTGGGGCGGACTGACCATTTGGAAACTCGGGCACTGCCCGAGGGCCCGGGGTCAGTAAGGGGCTCCATGAGATGCCCCTGGTACCTTTTTCATAGGCTTTTTTGAGTTTGGGCAAGGACACAGGGGCCCCATGATCCCCTATTGCCCGGGGGCCCCATGAGTCGTCAGTCTGCCCCTGGGGCGGACTGACCATTTGGAAACTCGGGCACTGCCCGAGGGCCCGGGGTCAGTAAGGGGCCCCATGAGATGCCCCTGGTACTTTTTTCATAGGCTTTTTTTGAGTTTGGGCAAGGACACAGGGGCCCCATGATCCCCTATTGCCCGGGGGCCCCATGAGTCGTCAGTCTGCCCCTGGGGCGGACTGACCATTTGGAAACTCGGGCACTGCCCGAGGGCCCGGGGTCAGTAAGGGGCTCCATGAGATGCCCCTGGTACCTTTTTCATAGGCTTTTTTGAGTTTGGGCAAGGACACAGGGGCCCCATGATCCCCTATTGTCCGGGGCCCCATGAGTTCTCAGTCCGCCCCTGCACATTACATATACATAACTATTTCCTATTACCTTTCTTTTTTTCCCTTTAAAACAATTCCCTCCAACTCCCAACCCACCCCTCTTTCCCTTCCTCCTTCCCCACCTCTTGGTTGTCACTGCAGCAGGTTTCCCCATTGGATGATTTCCCCTCTATTCCTGTTCTGGTGACTACTCTGATCTCTCATGTCTGATCTCTCATAGACTTTCAATGACGATATATTATTAAGTTAGATATTATTAAAATCAGGGCCATTTCCAAGAAAAAAAACGATATGTATATGTAAGAGGTGTCTTCAAAAAAATTCTGCACATATATATATATATAATTTTTTTATTATTTATTTTATTGTTTAATAAGTGCTGAACCTTTTAAAAGAACCCATATACTGTATATGTATATATATATATATATATATTTTTTTTTTTTTCAATTATTATTATTTATTTATTTTTCCTCTTTAAATGGCTCTGATTTTACCAATATCTTACTCTCTCTTTCTCTCTCTATTTATTTTTAAAAAAATAATTTATTTCTTTTTTAATATTTTTTATTTAGTTTAAAAAGTGCTGAACCTTTTTGAAGAACCCATATACTGTGTGTATATATATATATATATATATACACACATATATATAATTTTTAAATTATTATTTCTTTTTCCTTTTTAAATGGCTCTGATTTTACCAATATCTTACTTAATAATGAGTGTTCTGTATTTACAGTGTCTTATAAACCAATTTTCTTTCATTCTTGCCCTCTGTGTCCCCCTTGGACAAATTCACCATCACTTCCTGTCATGGAGACCCAACAGGAAGTGAGAAAAAAATCACCTCTTGGTTGTCACTGCAACAGGTGTCACCATTGGATGATTTCACCTCTATTCCTCTGATCCGGTGACTACTGTCAAAGACAATATATTATTAAGTTAGATAAAGGGAATAAAAAAAAATATATATATATATGGTCTTCAAAAAGTCTCCACACTTTTATACAAATATGTTTAGAAAAGCATGGAGCCTTTTTATGTATATATATATATATATATATATATATATACATATACTATGTTGCCAGAAGTATTGGCCCCACCCTCCCAATCATGTGATTCAGGTGTTCCAATCCCCTCCCAATCATATGATTCAGGTGTTCCAATCCCCTCCCAATCATGTGATTCAGGTGTTCCAATCCCCTCCATGGACACAGGTGTATACAATCAAGCCCCTAGGCATGCAGACTGCTTCTACAAACATTGGTGAAAGAATGGGTCGCTCTCAGGAGCTCAGTGACTCCAAGCGTGGTCCCGTGATAGGTGGTCACCTGGGCAATAAGTCCATCCGTGACATTTCCTGGCTACTAAATATTCCACGCTCAACTGTTAGTGGGATTATACCAAAGTGGAAGCAACTGGGAACAACAGCCACTCAGCCACCAAGTGGTAGGCCACGTCACATGACAGGGCGGGGTCAGCGCATGCTGAAGCGCACAGTGCGCAGAAGTCACCAACTGTCTGCAGAGTCAATAGCTAAAGACCTCCAAACTTGGTGTGGCCTTCAGATGAGCCCAACAACAGTGTGTAGAGAGCTTCATGGAATGGGTTTCCATGGCCGAGAGCTGCATCCAAGCCTTCCATCACCAAGTGCAATGCAAAGCGTGGGAATGCCTTGGTGTAAAGCACGCCGCCACTGGACTCTAGAGCAGATAAGAAGTGTTCTCTGGAGTGACCAATCACGCTTATCTGTCTGGCAATCCGATGGACGTGTCTGGGTTTGGCGGTGACCAGGAGAACGGTACTTGCCTGACTGTATTGTGCCAAGTGTAAAGTTTGGTGGAGGGGGGATTATGGTGTGGGGTTGTTTTTCAGGGGTTGGGCTTGGCCCCCTAGTTCCAGTGAAGGGAACTCTTAAGGCGATATTCTGGACAACTTTGAGTTTGGGGATGGCCCCTTCCTGTTCCAACATGACTGCACACCAGTGCACAAAGCAAGGTCCATAAAGACATGGAGGAGCCAGTTTGGGGTGGAGGAACTTGACTGGCCTGCACAGAGTCCTGACCTCAACCCCATAGAACACCTTTGGGATGAATTAGAGCGGAGACTGCGATCCAGGCCTCCTCCCCCGACATCAGTGCCTGACCTGACAAATGTGCTTCTGGAAGAATGGTCCAACCTTCCCATAGACACCCTCCTAAACCTTGTGGACGGCCTTCCCAGAGGAGTTGAAGCTGTTATAGCTGCAAAGGGCGGGGCCAACTCAATATTGAACCCTACGGACTAAGACTGGGGGGCCATTAAAGGTCATGTGCGTGGAAAGGGCGGGACCAACTCAATATTGAACCCTACGGACCAAGACTGGGGGGCCATTAAAGGTCATGTGCGTGGGAAGGGCGGGGCCAACTCAATATTGAACCCTACGGACCAAGACTGGGGGGCCATTAAAGGTCATGTGCGTGGGAAGGGCGGGACCCACTCAATATTGAACCCTACGGACCAAGACTGGGGGGCCATTAAAGGTCATGTGCGTGGGAAGGGCGGGACCCACTCAATATTGAACCCTACGGACCAAGACTGGGGGGCCATTAAAGGTCATGTGCGTGGGAAGGGCGGGGCCAACTCAATATTGAACCCTACAGACAAAGACTGGAAGACCATTGAAGGACATGTGCGTGGAAAGGCTGGCCGACCAATACTTTTGGTAATCTAGTGTATGCGAGAGTGTGTATATATATATATATTATTATTATTATATTTATTTTTTATTTTTTTTATGGCCAAAGTTGTAGCATTTCAATTATATGGTAATATATTAGGGAAGAATATTTTTTAAAATACATTTCAAATCTATTTCTCTTCCATATGGGTATGGCCAGCTTTGTTCCTATTGGGTTGTAGGTGATTGGCACTAGAGACAATAGTCCCCGATCCCGATTGGTTTTCAGTGTCAGTCTGCCTCAGGTCAGCTCATTATACATAAAGGCCAGTGGGCGTGGATTGGGAAAGGACGGCCAAAAGTGCACCTGTCCGAAAAATGATCCGTTCTCCTCCAATGTCCTCCAGTGGTCAGAGGCCACCACGACCATACTCCAAGGAAGCTGACATAGACCATTTTAGTATGTAATGACATCCTTATACCGGGTGGGGGCGCCATACATCGCCCAGGAATGTCCTAGAAGGGGAAACCGAGCCTTGTCTTTGTATTGATGACCTAGAGAGAGACTTTGACGCTTCCAGGGATGCTTCCGGAATGTCAGAATCTGGGCAATGCTTTGTTCTTGATGTTCCCAAGGAGCCCATTCTCCAAACCTGTGCTTATTTTACTTGTATAGAGCCAACATATACCATAGCCCTTCACAGAGTATGTAGAGGTGATCCCATCAGTCCCTGATCAGTTCCTGTCCTACAACAGTCAACAGCCCTGGTGCCCACATTATCTCCACCCAACAGCAGTAGTGTTGTCCTGGCCCGACGTCATCAAGGAGAGCGGTGTGGGAGTGTGTGATCTGGTAAGCACTGGGTGGGGTTAAATAACCATGCCAATGACCACCAGTGTGAGATGGTGGTTAACAGGACTGCCACTGATCACCAATGTGTGGTGGGTTAGGGGTTAACAGCACTGCCACTGAGCACCTTTAAAGGGGGGTTGAAATAGCATTGTCATTAACCACCAATGTGGGGGTTAATATGGTGGTCACTGACACCAATGGGGGGGGATTAATATTCTGGTCACTGACACCAATGGGGGGGGGGATTATTATTCTGGTCACTGACACCATTGGGGGGGGGGATTATTATTCTGGTCACTGACACCAATGAGGGGGGGTGGGGATTATTGTGGTCACTGACACCAATGCTGGGGGTTATTATTGTGGTCACTGACACCAATGCTGGGGGTTATTATTGTAGTCACTGACACCAATGAGGGGGGGGGGAATTATTGTGGTCACTGACACCAATGCTGGGGGTTATTATTGTGGTCACTGACACCAATGGTGGGGGTTATTATTGTTGTCACTGACACCAATGAGGGGGGGGGGAATTATTGTGGTCACTGACACCAATGCTGGGGGTTATTATTGTGGTCCCTGACCCTAATGCTGGTGGTTATTATTATAGTCACTGACACCAATCCTGGAGGTTATTACTGTCGTCACTGAAACCAATGCTGGGGGTTATTATCACATTCTAACATACTGGGTGCTATTATTGTTGGCACTGGCAACAATGCTGGGGGTTTTGACTGCATCAACTGACCTCAATGTTGGGGGTTATTATTGCACTTACGGACACTGATGATGGGGGTTATTATCCCTGGTGCCAATGTTGGGGGTTATTATTGCAGTCATTGGTGCAAATGTAGTATTGTGGCAACTGACACCAATGCCAGGAGTTGATTGTACAGTTACTGACACCAATTTTGGGTGGTATTATTGGGATCACTGACACCAATGCTGGGTGGTATTATTGGGATCACTGACGCCAGTGCTGGGGGTTATTATTAGGATCACTGACACCAATGTTGGGTGGTATTATTGGGATCACTGATGCCAGTGTTGGGTGTTATTATTGGGATCACTGACGCCAATGCTGGCGGTTATTATTGGGGTCACTGACGCCAATGCTGGGGGTTATCATTGGGGTCACTGACGCCAATGCTGGGGGTTATTATTGGGATCACTGACACCAATGTTGGGTGGTATTATTGGGATCACTGACGCCAGTGCTGGGGGTTGTTATTGGGATCACTGACGCCAATGCTGGGAGTTTTCATTGGGGTCACTGACGCCATTGATGGGGGTTATCATTGGGGTCACTGACGCCAATGCTGGGGGTTATCATTGGGGTCACTGACGCCAATGCTGGGGGTTATCATTGGGATCACTGACGCCAATGCTGGGGGTTATCATTGGGGTCACTGACGCCAATGCTGGGGGTTATCATTGGGGTCACTGACGCCAATGCTGGGGGTTATCATTGGGATCACTGACGCCAATGCTGGGGGTTATCATTGGGATCACTGACGCCAATGCTGGGGGTTATCATTGGGATCACTGACGCCAATGCTGGGGGTTATCATTGGGATCACTGACGCCAATGCTGGGGGTTATCATTGGGATCACTGACGCCAATGCTGGGGGTTATCATTGGGATCACTGACGCCAATGCTGGGGGTTATTTCAACCACTGGCACCACTGATGGTAGGTATTAATGCAGTCATTGGTGCCAATGCTGGGGGTTATTACGGTCACCAACAGCCCTGATGTTGCATTGGGGAGCACATTCATTTTGTATGGGCTGTATAACAATATACTTGAACGCATGGAAACAAGCTTTTATTGTGCGGCCCTCTGGAAATATCCGGGGCCACATCTGAGGCTCTGTATAATTTTCAGATTGAACACCACTGGTCTCCAACCATGGGATAGACTCTTTACACTGAGGGTCTTCATATATAACTGAAGAACAAATAGAAATCCACCAGAATGTGTGATATCGTCGATAAAACGTCAATAAACCGTAATATACTGTACTCATTTTTGGCAACACAGCGCTGATGAAGGGCCACTCCTGAAACGCGTCAAGGATGCACACTCGAGGCAGCTGCTGCTTACTGTCTTGCAGGATCAACAGAGAAGGATCTTCCAGATGGTTGAGCAGGTCTCATCCCGGAGAGATTATACATGATATCTTATGTTGCCAAGGATGTACGTGAGTAGAAGATATCGGTTTTTAATGATTGATCGAAGATTTGATGTTGGTGGCTTCGTATTTATTCTTTAGATCTGTATCTCACACCGAAGGACCAGTTTGGGAAGAATTCATGGATAGCTGAAGCCCAAGCTTTTCTTATTTTTATAGTAGTGAAAGGTTTAAAGCCCTGTTGCTTTTTCTTTTTGCCGTCTGTGTTTCATTAGGGAGATTTCCCTTCACTTCCTGTCCTATAGACACAACAGGAAATTTCTCCAAATTGAGGGAGATGCCCAAAACATGTGTCCCCATTATTGCATTTTCTCTTTGTTTCGGTTCTTGTGACAACTCAGCATTTTAGGATTTGTCCATATTCGGTCCTGGTGGCAAAGGGTGAATTTCCCTAGCGTAGACAGCAATAAAACCTGACGGGTTGCAATCATTCTCTACTTCATCCAAAATTTAAAAATGAAATAGTCCAGCATGTGCAAAGATATGCCGAAGGGCTCTGCCCAGCCTTCAGGATCTTGCAAAACCCTGTCTCCCCTTACTGGTGCCACTATCTTTGATGGTCCAGCACTTGGAAAGATGGGTCTAAGGGCTCTGCCCGGCCTTAGGAACGTTGCAGAACCCCGCCTCCCCTTACTGGTGCCACCATCTTTGATGGTCCGGCACTTGCAAAGATGTGTCAAGGGGCTCTGCTCGGCCTTCGGGACCTTGCAGAACCCATCCTCCCTTTACTGGTGCCACCATCCTTGATGGTCCAACACCTGCAAATATGTGCCAAGGGGCTCTGCTCGGCCTTCGGGACCTTGCAGAACCCAACCTCCCTTTACTGGTGCCACCATCCTTGATGGTCCGACACCTGCAAAGATGTGCCAAGGGGCTCTGCTCGGCCTTCGGGACCTTGCAGAACCCCACCTCCCATTACTGGTGCCACCATCCTTGATGGTCCAGCAGATGCAAAGATGCTCCAAAGAGGTCTGTCCAGCCTTAGGGACTTTGCAGAACACAGCCTCCCCTTACTGATGCCACCATCTTTGATGGTCTGACACATGCAAAGATGTGTCAAGGGGCTCTGCCTTGCCTTCAGGACCTAGCAGAACCGGTCTCTCCTTACTGGTGCCACCATATTTGATGGTCCAGCACTTGCAAAGATGTATCTAAGAGCTCTGCCCGGCCTTAGGAACCTTGCAGAACCCTGCCTCCCCTTACTGGTGCCGCCATCTTTGATGGCCCACCATATGCAAAGATGTGTCAAGTAGCTCTGCTCCGCCTTCAGGACTTGCAGAACCCCACCTCCCCTTACTGGTGCCTTCGTCTTTGATGGACCAGCACATGCAATGATGTGCCATAGAGCTCTGCCGCGCCACTCCTCGCAAAGAAAAAGTACGGGAGCTTATTTAGGGAGTTTGTCGCATATGTGGCACACGTTAACGCGTGAGAAAGACGCAAGCAGGAACGCGAGGATGTTAATAGGGCCTTCAAGTGAGTGGACTTCCCCAATGCGTGCCGCACATAAACATGTAAAAAACGCGCAAAACAAACACAAGCGGGAACACGAGGATGGGAATAACACCTTCAAGTGAATGTTCTGCCCTATGCGCAACATACGTTACGGCGTGAGAAACGTGAGGATGTGAATAGGACCTTCGAATGAATGGGCTGCCCCATGTGCAACATACATTACGGTGCAAGGAAAATGTGCGGGAACGCGAGGATGTGTATAGGACCTTCAAGTGAATGGGCTGCCCTATGCGCAACATACGTTATGGCATGAGAAACGCGAGCAGCAACGCGAGGATGTGAATAGGACCTTCAAGTGAATGGGCTGCCCTATGCGCAACATACGTTACGACGTGAGAAACGTGAGGATGTGAATAGGACCTTCGAGTGAATGGGCTGCCCCATGTGCAACATACATTACGGTGAGAGGAAAATGTGTGGGAACGCGAGGATGTGTATAAGACCTTCAAATGAATTGGCTGCCCTATGCGCAACATACGTTATGGCGTGAGAAACACGAGCAGGAACGCAAGGATGTGAATAGGACCTTCAAGTGAATGAGCTGCCCTATGCGCAGTATACGTTACGGCATGAGAAATGTGAGCGGGAATGCGAGGATGTGATTAGGACCCTCAAGCAAATGAGCTGCCCTATGCGCAACACCCTTTCAAGTGCAAGAAATGCAAGCGGGAACGCTAGGAAGTGAATAGGACCTTCAAGTGAATGGACTGCCCTATGCACGCCCTGCGTTAACGCATAAAAAACCACACAAAAAAACGGGAACACGAGAATGTGAATAGTGTGCCGAAACGCGAGCAGGATTGCAAGGATGTGAATAGCACCTTCAAGTGATTGGGCTGCCCTACGCGCAACATACGTTACGGCGTGAGAAACACGAGTGGGAATGCGAAGATGTAAAGACCTTCAAGTGCATTGGCTGCCCTATGCGCAACATACGTTACGGCGTGAGAAACACGAGTGGGAATGTGAGGATGTAAAGACCTTCAAGTGCATTGGCTGCCCTATGCGCAACATACGTTACGGCGTGAGAAACACAAGCGGGAAAGCGAGGATGTGATTAGGACCTTCAAGAGAATGGGCTGCCCTATGCGCAACACACATTACGGCATTAGAAATGTGAGGATGTGAATAGGACCTTCAAGTGAATTGGCTGCCCTATGCGCAACACACATTACGGCATTAGAAACGCGAGGATGTGAATAGGACCTTCAAGTGAATTGGCTGCCCTACGCGCAACACACATTACGGCATTAGAAACGCGAGGATGTGAATAGGACCCTCAAGCAAATGAGCTGCCCTATGCTCAACACACTTTCAAGCGCCAGAAACGCAAGCGGGAATGCGAGGATGTGTATAGGACCTTCAAGTGAATGGGCTGCCCTATGCGCAACACACGTTATGGCGTGAAAAAGCCGAGCGGGAACACCAGAATGAGCTTCTTGTCGCATGTTCAAATGAACAGGCTGCTCTAGGTGCGTCATACATTATAGCGTGATAAATGCAAAAAAAAAACCGCGAGCGGGAAGGCCTTCAAGCGAATGGGCTGCCCTATGTGCGACACGTTAAGGCGTGAGAAAGTGAGGATGTGAATGAGGCCTTTAAGCGAACAGGCTGCCCTATGCGCAACGCGTGCAAAAAAAGAGCGTGCTGGGATGCGCGTTCCTGCCTAGTGCAAATGGAGCCTAAAGATTTGCGCTGAGAGAAACAGCCGAACCGAGGTGGATAGAGGTAATTATTCACCCGAGAGGGGGGGGTTACATTATATTGGGAGGAGAGGGCAAAAAAAAGTTTTGTTTCTTTTTGTTGGGGGGGGGGGGGTTGATTCTTTTTCTTTTGTTTTTTTTTTTGGGGGGGTGGTTATTGTATTGTTGGTTTGTTTGGTCTTTCTTTTTTTGTTTCTTTTTTGTTATTTTTGTTTTTTTATTGTGTTGTTGGTTTGATTTTTTTTGTTTGTTTTTTTTGGGGGGGGGGGGTTTATTGTATTTGTTGGTTTGTTTGTTTTGTTTTTTTTGTTTCGTTTGTTTTTTTTTCTTTTAATGTATTTTTGGTTTGTTTGGGGTTTTTTTTTTTGGGGGGGGGGGGGGGTTATTGTATTGTTGGTTTGTTTGTTTTTTTTTTGTTTTTTATTGTGTTGCTGGTTTGTTTTTGTTTTTTTTGGGGGGTGTTTTTTTTTTATTGTATTGTTGGTTTGTTTGTTTTTTTGGGTTGGTTTGTTATTTTGTTGGGTTTTTTGGGGTTTTTTTTGTTTTATTTTTTGGACTTATCCTTTAATGAAATAGCTGGCTGTGCGGAATATTCTAATATCTCTAAACTGCTTTCCTCAATAACTGCTTTCCACAATAACTGCGCCCGGCGTGCCAGCTCAGGGGACGCGTTTTAGAACAGTTTGCCCCCTCTTGACCATCGCCAGCTGTTCCAAAACCTTCATCGCAAGACTGCGATAATGCAACCTACAAATCATACTGTCAGCTTCTGGGCATCAGCGCCCCCTGCTGGTGTGCGGAGAGCTGCGAGCGCTGACATATCGACCGGCAAGCTGCACATTGGCAGGGATCACTTTTAAAATAATTACTATTTTATCGTATTTATTTCTTTATTTTTCGTATTTATTTGTAAATCTGTAAAGAACCCCTTCTTTATATAATGTCCCCAATGTGACAAAATACGGTTTGGTCCTCACAGCTGAAGTTTAGATTTCGCCTTCCCTGGTTCCTCCTTTCCTCCCCGCCATCAGTCGTTAAATAAAAACATTCCATTTTCATTACATACCTTATTTTAGACCTAGTGATGTCATCACTGGGCCTCTGTGCTTCTCTATGCAGTGCGTGCAGATAATGGCTGGTGGGAGGGGCCGGCAATGTGCTTTACGTAGCTTCCGAAAACATCACAGCACCCCTGCCTCAGTACTCCTCTCAAGAGCCCTCAGGCCTGATGCAAGCAGTGGGAGGAGATATGCAAATATCGAAAATGCCTTGAAGGGGTCTCCAAACTTTCTAAACAAAGGGCCAGTGTACTGTCTTCAGACTTTAGAGGGGTTGGGAAGTGCCTCATCTTTAGTATTGTCATGTCAATTGGAGGAATAGTGCCTCATCGTTGGTGTCACTAGTAAGAAATCAGTGGATGGATTAGCGCCCAATCAACGGTGTCAGTAGGAGGAATAGTGCCCCATTGTTGGTGTCAGTGGGAGGAATAGTGCCCCATCATTGGTATCAGTGGGAGGAATAGTGCCCCATCATTGGTATCAGTGGGAGGAATAGTGCCCCATCATTGGTATCAGTGGGAGGAATAGTGCCCCATCATTGGTATCAGTGGGAGGAATAGTGCCCCATCATTGGTGTCAGTGGGAGGAATAGTGCCCCATCATTGGTGTCAGTGGGAGGAATAGTGTCCCATCATTGGTATCAGTGGGAGGAATAGTGCCCCATCATTGGTATCAGTGGGAGGAATAGTGCCCCATCATTGGTATTAGTGGGAGGAATAGTGCCCCATCATTGGTATCAGTGGGAGGAATAGTGCCCCATCATTGGTATCAGTGGGAGGAATAGTGTCCCATCATTGGTATCAGTGGGAGGAATTGTGCTCCATCATTGGTGTCAGTGGGAGGAATTGTGCTCCATCATTGGTGTCAGTGGGAGGAATAGTGTCCCATCATTGGTATCAGTGGGAGGAATAGTGCCCCATCATTGGTATCAGTAGGAGGAATAGTGCCCCATCATTGGTGTCAGTGGGAGGAATAGTGCCCCATCATTGGTGTCAGTGGGAGGAATAGTGCCCCATCATTGGTATCAGTGGGAGGAATTGTGCTCCATCATTGGTGTCAGTGGGAGGAATAGTGCCCCATCATTGGTATCAGTGGGAGGAATTGTGCTCCATCATTGGTGTCAGTGGGAGGAATTGTGCTCCATCATTGGTGTCAGTGGGAGGAATAGTGCCCCATCATTGGTGTCAGTGGGAGGAATGGTGCCCCATGGTTAGTGTCAGTGGGAGGAATGGTGCCCCATCATTGGTGTCAGTGGGAGGAATGGTGCCCCATGGTTAGTGTCAGTGGGAGGAATGGTGCCCCATGGTTAGTGTCAGTGGGAGGAATGGTGCCCCATGGTTGGTGTCAGTGGAAGGAATGGTGTCCCATGGTTGGTGTCAGTGGGAGGAATAGTGCCCCATGGTTGGTGTCAGTGGGAGGAGCATAGCCTCATTGCTGGTGTCAATGGGAGGAATAGTGCCCCTTCATTGGTGTCAGTGGGAAGAATAGTGCCTCTTTGTTGGTGTCAGTGGGAGGAATAGTGCCCTATTGGTGGTGTCACTGGTAGGAATAGTGCCCCATCGTTGGTGTCACTGGTAGGAATAGTGCCCCATTGTTGGTGTCAGTGGGAGGAATAGTGCCCCATTGTTGGTGTCAGTGGGAGGAATAGTGCCCCATCGGTGGTGTCAGTGGGAGGAATGGTGCCCCATGGTTGGTGTCAGTGGGAGGAATGGTGTCCCATGGTTGGTGTCAGTGGGAGGAACGGTGCCCCCTCGGTGTCAGTGGGAGGAACGGTGCCCCCTCGTTGGTATCAGTGGGAGGAACGGTGCCCCCTCATTGATGTCAGTGGGAGGAACGGTGCCCCTTCGTTGGTATCAGTGGGAGGAATAGTGCCCCAAGGGTCAGATAAAGGCAAGCAAAGAGCAGCATCAAGCCCCCAGGCCACAGTTTTTGGAGACCCCTGAACTAGATGATGCTGGCCGTCCTTCAGCCAGGAAATGGGGCGGAGCTCTGTCTGACTTGCTGCACCT
This sequence comes from Staurois parvus, assembly GCF_062004578.1. Lineage (NCBI taxonomy): Eukaryota > Metazoa > Chordata > Amphibia > Anura > Ranidae > Staurois > Staurois parvus. The sequence goes on from NW_028318752.1 coordinate 370,540, forward strand.
TCTAATGCCCATTATGAGAAGCTCACAGTGTGCGGTGAAATCAGAATAAGCCGTTTCAGTCAGGGAGAAGCCAGCAAGGGTTGGACCGAGCTTTGCTGGCAATTTTTTTTTATTTGATGGGTGTGTGCCTTTTAATCATGCAGGATCATCTAGCTCACATCGAACGTAGGCGCTCGCTCTTCCAATTACTGTAAGGCGGACGCGGTGCGAACCCTCGCTGCGTTTCCAGGATTTCCAATTCCTGAGACGCCCTCTGCGCGGGCAAGACGCAGACACCTCTAACCCTATTAATGTCTGCCAGGATTGCCTTCTTCTCCCAGGAGCGTCCCGGAGATGCCATCACCGAGCAGAGCGACCACTTAGCCGCACGTCGAACGCAAATGCAATCACCGTATTGACAGATGCCTTCTCCCTGCTAATATATGGCGACTCCTGACCCGAGGCATCATGGGACAATCCTAACGCTGCAAAACCCTAGGCAAGTCCTGCGTCTGCTTTCCACTCCTTAAAGGGGAACGTCGATGGTTTGGCGTTGATTGTATTTTAAGTTTCGTATAAAAGAGGACCTCCTAGTAGGACCTCCTTCCAATCAATGGACTTGTACTTACCGTATTCCAGTGTCTCCAATGCTTGGCCTCCACCATGGGTTGGGGTTCCTTCTATTGGCTCTTAGGTCACTACTATTTCCTGTAGGACTGCCATGGGGCCCAGTAGTCTACCTACTTACCCCCCCCCCCCAACCACCACCAGTCCTATCATTCATTCCGTGGCTGAGACATCCACCAGTGGCCCCGGCAGTCCTGCCGTTGTCTGGAGGTCCTGGCATTGGTGAAGTCCGGGGGAGCGGTAATGCACCCATGCCAGTGCAGGACACAAAATGACCTGAGCAGCAGAGCGCACAGGCACCAGCCCACTACATGGTGCAACCCAGAAGCATGGTGGTGAGGCTCGGCTCTCCATCTGGGGCCCCTCCAGACTAGCCCCTGCAGCTCCCTCAGAGGCAGTAGAGAGAGGAGCAGCAACACATACTTGGCTACCAGGGGTGGACTGACAACTCATAGGGCCCCTGGGCAATAAGGGATCATAGGGCCCCTGTGTCCTCGCCGACACTCGAACCACACCCAAAAAAGCCTATGAAAGGTACCAGGGGCATCTCATGGGACCCCCTGCCGACCTCGGGCCCTCAGGCAGTGCCAGAGTTCCCAAATGGTCAGTCCGCCCCTGTTGGCAACCAACGTGGGGAATGAGGATGGGGTGCTTATTCCGGCAGTGATTGGCCCCATGAAGCGTTTTTAGGGTCTTTGTCACCCTGGAATTGAGCTGGCAGCACTGCAGAGGGATGCCTGGTGCCCTTCTTTTCCTAGTTTGTCTGGAATGGAGCATGTGAAGGTGTCACCACTGCAAGCCAACCCTGGCTAAAGGTTGGGACTCGGGACCAGTATAGGTTGGTGTCCTGCACTCCTCATTGGTAGCCCTGGTGTCCTTTAGTGACAAAGGGAATGGGGGAACAAACCACATCATGCACAGGGGAATCAGGCATCCGATACTCCTGGAAGTGTCAGATGCCCGATTCCCCTTTGCTTCCCTCATTGGTCAATAGAGGTTGGCTGCCGGTCAATGGTGGCACCCTCTTCACTCAATCCATCCCCCTCCAGACTGGCCCTGAAGCTCCCTCAGAGGCAGTAGAGAGAGGAGCAGCAACACATACTTGGTGACCAACGTGGGGAATGAGGATGGGGTGCTAATTCCGGCAGTGATTGGCCCCATGAAGCCTTTTTAGGGTCTTAAGCTGGCAGCACTGCAGAGGGATTCCTGGTGCCCCTCTTTTCCTAGTTTGTCTAGAATGGAGCATGTGAAGGTGTCACCACTGCCAGCCAACCCTGGGTGAACGATGGGACCCGGGACCAGTATAGGTTGGTTGCCTGCACTCCTCATTGGTGGCCCTGGCGTCCTTTAGTGACCAGGGGCGGACTGACCATTTGGGCCCTCGGGCACGGGTCAGTAGGGGGCCCCATGAGATGCCCCTAGTGCCTTTTCATAGGATTTTTTGGCTGTGGTTTGAATGTGGGTGAGGACATGGGCCCCATGATCCCCCTATTGCCCGGGAGCCCCATGAGTTGTCAGTCCACCCCTGTTAGTGACAAAGGGAATGGGGAACAAACCATATCATGCACAGGGGAATCCGGCATCCGACACTCCTGGAAGTGTCAGATGCCTGATTCCCCTTTGCTTCCCTCATTGGTCAATGGTGGCACCCTCTTCACTCAATCCATCCCCCTCCAGACTGGCTCTGAAGCTCCCCCAGAGGCAGTAGTGAGAGAGGAGCAGCAGCACAAACTGGGTGACCAAGATGGGGCAAAAGATGGAGGATGAGGTGCTAGGTTCTGCTGCTCTCTGGGCGATGATTGGCTCCATTAAGCATTTGAGTCTGTCAGCCCAGACTTGAGCTGGCAACATCACAGAGGGGTCCCTGGTGCCCCTCTTTTCCCAGTTTGTCAGGAATGGAGCATGTGGAGAAGGAATCGCCACTGCCAGCCAACCCAGGTTGACCCATGGAGCCTGGGCCCGGTATGGGTGGGTTGCCTTTACCCCACCATTGGTAGCCCTGGTGTCTGGTAGAGGGAATGGAGGAAAAAAGCTACAGCATGCAGAGGGGAATCGATCATCCGACACTCCCAGAAGCGTCAGATACCGGATTCCCCGCTGCTTCCCCCATTGGTCAATAGGTGTTGGCCGGCAGTGGTGGCACCCTCTTCATACAACTAGACGTGCGCGGTTCGTGTCATTCTGAATTGAAATTCAGACAAAATTTTAGTTATTCGGAGATTCCCATATATCCGAATTACAATAGTAACGAATTTTAACAAATCCTAAATAACAAAACAAACTTTCGGCAAATTCGAATCAAATTAGTCGAATTCGAATCGAATTTGAAAACCAATTCGAAACAGAAACATATTGCGGACTTCCTTCAAAGACTGTGTATTGGTGTTCGAATATAGCTGTCTTCCAAAATTCGAATTTCAAATAGAATGGAATAAAAGAATAGAATGGAAAATTAAAATAAAGGAATAGAATAAAGTAGAAAAAAAATTAAGAGATTTGAATAAAATAGAATATAGCCGTCTTCTGAAATTCCAATTTCAAAAAGACTAGAATAGAATAAAATTGAACAGGATAGAATAGAAAATAAAATAATAGAATACAATTGAATAGAAAATAAAGGAATAGAAAGAATATAGCCGTCTTCCAAAATTTTAACTTTGAAAAGAGAATAAAGGGAATAGAAAGTAATAGAACAGAAAAATATTCTGTCTTGCTCCTTTTTGACCAAGACAAGCATTCTGCTTGTTCCCGTTTTTTGCTCTTGCCAGCTGCCTGCCTTGACCCCTGCCTGGACTCTGAATACTCTTGCCTGCTGCCTGCCTCAGCTTAGACATTTATTGACTGCAGCCTGTTTTGACCCCTGCCAGGGCTCTGACTTTTCTTGCCTGCCACCTGCCTCAACTCAGACATTTATTGACTGCAGCCTGTCCTGGACTCTGACTTTTCTTACCTGCTGCCTTCCTTGACTCCTGCCTCGACTCTGAATACTCTTGTCTTTTGCCTACCTCAGCCCCTGCCTGGACTCTGACTATTCTTGCCTGCCACCTTCCTCAACTTCTTCCTGGACTCTGACTATTCTTGCCTGCTACCTTCCTTGATCTCTGCTTCAACTTTAAATACTCTTGCCTGCTGCCTACTCCAACCCATGCTTGGATTCTGAATTTTCTTGTCTGCTGCCTGCCTTGACCCCTGCCTGGACTCTGAATACTCTTGCCAACTACCTACCTCAACTCCTGCCTGAACGCAGACATTTCTTACCCGGTGCCTGTCCTGGCCTCTGCCTGGACTCTGACTTTTCTTTCCTGCTGCCTTCCTTGACTCATGCCTCGATTCTGAATACTCGTGCTTCTTGCCTATCTCAACCTCTGCCTGGACTCTGACTACTCTTGCCTGCCGCCTGCCTCAACGTCTTCCTGGACTTTTTCCCGGCTGCCTTCCTTAAACTCTGCCTCAACTTTAAATACACTTGCTTGCTGCCTACCCCCAACCCCTGTCTGGACTCTGACTTCTCTTGCCTGCCGCCTGCCTCAACCTCTTCCTGGACTCTGACTATTCTTGCCTGCTACCTTCCCTGACCCCTCCCTCAACTCTGAATACTGCCTACCTCAACCCCTGCCTGGAATCGGAGTTTTCTTGCCTGCTGCCTGCCTTGACCCCTGTCTGGACTCTGAATACTCTTGCCTGCTGCCTGCCTGGACTCTGGCTACGCTTGCTTGCCTAATCCTCTTTCTGGACCCTGACTGTTCTTGCCTGCTATCTTCCTTGACCCCTGCCTCAACTCTGAATACTCTTGCCTGCTGCCTACCTCAACCCCTGCCTGGACTCTGACTTTCCTTGCTTACCACTTGCCTCAACCTCTTCCTGGACTCTGACTATTCTTGCCTGCTGCCTGCTTTGATCTCTGCTTGAACACAAACCACTTCTGCCTTCCTTGACCTCGGCTTGTACCTCAACCTACTTAGTGCAGCTCCCCAGTCTGCTCGGCTTAGCCATCCTGTCCTTGCAATCCCCTTTAAGGCAATCATGAAGGCTGTGATGTGGTGTCATCTTTCGGCAACGTAGCCTGGTGGCCACTAGGCAGGGGCGGACTGACAACTCATGGGGCCCCCGGGCAATAGGGGATCATGGGACCCCTGTGTCCTTGCCCAAACTCAAAAAAGCCTATGAAAAAGGTACCAGGGGCATCACATGGGGCCCCCTACTGACCCTGGGCCTCGGGCAGTGCTCGAGTTTCCAAATGATCAGTCCACTCCTGCCACTAGGGTCCCCGGCCGATCACTCCTTGCAGGGTGCTGTAGTGAAAACCAAGAGGTCACTTTGGATTTTGCGCCTTTTGAGTGAACTTGCAGTTCTTGTCCCTCTCTCCAGCCTGTGATTGGAGAGTGAAGGGAGAAGCAGCGCAGTAATGAGCTCATCGCTCTGTCACTCTGCTCTCTCCTCCTATCAGCATGCTCATTTGTGTATTTGATTCCTGTCTGGAGTTCAGCTGTAACAAAATACTTGTCTCGTGGTGGTGAAGGACGTAAAAATGTCCATGTGTGGCCTCCAGGACACGGCTGACGTTCTCCAATGCTTCTGGAGCGCTCACGCTCGAACAGGAAATTCTGGATTCTCTGCCCCCGCCAAACGTCACAATATCAGTATGCTCCAGGAAAAGACGAAATATTTAAATGCATTCTCATTCGGATAGACGTCTGGAGGAACAATCTATTACGTATTTATATATTGGCACTCAAATATTGCTGGTACCAGGTGCTATAGGAGACTTTCACAGCTCTTACAGTAGAGAGTCCTTTCCATGAGTACTGTGGGCACACTGTGCTGCCGCTGCTTAGATTGTATGAATTCACTGTCTATGATCCTGGCTGAGGCTTCTTGACCAGGAATGTTCCTTTGCTCTGACTCCATTTAGATACATTGTCAGAGCCCTGATGAAGGGGAATTCCTGACCCGAAACGCGTTGGCTGCCTTCCACTTTCCTGTTAATATCTGTGGGAATAATAAAGTTATTTGGACTCTGGGGGCACTAATCTGACCCTGTAGTTGTCCTGGATGCCGGTATCTGTCCTTATTCTGTATGTATGGACTCTGCATGGTCCCACTTCTCCTGTCCTGGATGCCAGGTGTCATTCTCGGTATCTGTCCTTATTCTGTATGTATGGACTCTGCACAGTCCCACTTCTCCTGTCCTGGATGCCGGGTGTCATTCTCGGTATCTCCTCTTATTCTGTATGTATGGACTCTGCATAGTCCCACTTCTGTTCTGGATGCCGGGTGTCATTCTCGGTATCTCCTCTTATTCTGTATGTATGGACTCTGCATAGTCCCATTTCTGTTTTGGATGCCGGGTGTCATTCTCGGTATCTCCTTTTATTCTGTATGTATGGACTCTGCATAATCCCACTTGCCCTGGATGCCGAGTGGCATTCTCGGTATCTGTCCTTATTCTATAAATATGGGCTCTGCACAGTCCCACTTCTCCTGTCCTGGATGCCGGCTGTAATTCTCGGTATCTGTCCTCATTCTGTATGTATGGACTCTGCACAGTCCCACTTCTCCTGTCCTGGATGCCGAGTGTCATTCTCGGTATCTGTCCTTATTCTGTATGTATTGACTCTGCATAGTCCCACTTCTGTTCTGGCTGCCGGGTGTCATTCTCGGTATCTCCTCTTATTCTGTATGTATGGGCTCTGCACAGTCCCACTTCTCCTGTCCTGGATGCCGGGTGTCATTCTCAGTATCTGTCCTTATTCTGTATGTATGAACTCTGCATGGTCCCACTTCTCCTGTCCTGGATGCCGGGTATCATTCTCGGTATCTGTTCTTCTGTATGTTTGAACTCTGCACAGTCCCTCTTCTCCTGTCCTGTATGCCGGGTGTCATTCTCGGTATCTGTTCTTCTGTATGTATGGACTCTGCACAGTGCCACTTCTCCTGTCCTGGATGCCGAGTGTCATTCTCGGTATCTGTCCCTATTCTGTATGTATGGACTCTGTACAGTCCCACTTTCCCTGTCCTGGATGCTGGGTGTCATTCTCGATATCTGTCCTTATTCTGTATGTATGGACTCTGCACAGTCCCACTTCTCCTGTCCTGGATGCCGAGTGTCATTCTCGGTATCTGTTCTTCTGTATGTATGGACTCTGCACAGTCCCACTTCTCCTGTCCCAGATTCCAGGTGTCATTCTCAGTATCTGTTCTTCTGTATGTATGGACTCTGCATAGTCCCACTTGCCCTGGATGCCTGGTGTCATTCTCGGTATCTCCTCTTATTCTGTATGTATGGTCTCTGCACAGTCCCACTTCTCCTGTCCTACATGCCGGGTGTCATTCTCAGTATCTGTCCTTATTCTGTATGTATGAACTCTGCATGGTCCCACTTCTCCTGTCCTGGATGCCGGGTGTCATTCTCGGTACCTGTTCTTCTGTATGTTTGAACTCTGCACAGTCCCAGTTCTCCTGTCCCAGATTCAAGGTGTCATTCTCTGTATCTCCTCTTATTCTGTATGTATGGTCTCTGCACAGTCCCACTTCTCCTGTCCTACATGCCGGTGTCATTCTCAGTATCTGTCCTTATTCTTTTTGTATGGACTCTGCATGGTCCCACTTCTCCTGTCCTGGATGCCGGGTGTCATTCTCGGTATCTGTCCTTATTCTCTATGTATGGACTCTGCACAGTCCCACTTCACCTATCCTGGATGCCGGGTGTCATTCTCTGTATCTCCTCTTATTCTGTATGTATGAACTCTGCACGGTCCCACTTCTCCTGTCCTGGATGCCGGGTGTCATTCTCGGTATCTGTCCTTATTCTCTATGTATGGACTCTGCACAGTCCCACTTCACCTATCCTGGATGCCGGGTGTCATTCTCTGTATCTCCTCTTATTCTGTATGTATGAACTCTGCACAGTCCCACTTCTCCTGTCCTGGATGCTGGCTGTAATTCTCGGTATCTGTCCTCATTCTGTATGTATGGACTCTGCACAGTCCCACTTCTCCTGTCCCGGATGCCGGGTGGAATTCTCGGTATCTGTTCCCTATGTATGGACTCTGCACAGCGATATCTTCCGTGGTGGGGCAGTGTTCTGTATAAACACGTTCGGCGGGCTGTAAAGAGGGCCTGTCACGGGCGAGGTTTGTTGTCATTTCTGTTATGTGATGTAAAGGTCAGGGACGGTTTTCCCCTCATAGAATACAATAACCTGACAACATGGCAGCCGGTTTGTCCTGTTCTGCTGGTTCTGATCAGATGGCGCTTTTCAGTCGCATTTCCAGGATGTGGTAGGACAGCGGGGCCCCACGCCTGCGGATCAGGCTCCATAGACCTTCCAAATATGGACACAGGTGTGATGGCTGTGGGGCCCCCGACATGCTGAGGGTCCAATAGGGATGTGCCATTCACAGCCCTATTCTGATTGGATGTGTATGTAGTGTGAACACTAGATGAGGACAGAAAGATGATAGATATGTAGAAAGATTATAGATATCTGTCATTTTTCTATCGCCATATCTGTCATCTATCAGCCTTTCTGTCGCCATATCTGTCATCTTTCAGCCTTTTCTTTCTTTCTCCATATCTGTCATCTTTGAGCCTTTCTGTCGCCATGTCCCTCATCTTTGAGCCTTTCTGTTGCCATGTCCCTCATCTTTGAGCCTTTCTGTCGCCATGTCCCTCATCTTTGAGCCTTGCTTTCGCCATGTCCCTCATCTTTGAGCCGTGCTTTCGCCATGTCCCTCATCTTTGAGCCTTGCTTTCGCCATGTCCCTCATCTTTGAGCCTTGCTTTCGCCATGTCCCTCATCTTTGAGCCTTTCTGTCGCCATGTCCCTCATCTTTGAGCCTTTCTGTCGCCATGTCCCTCATCTTTGAGCCTTGCTTTCGCCATGTCCCTCATCTTTGAGCCTTTCTGTCGCCATGTCCCTCATCTTTGAGCCTTTCTGTCGCCATGTCCCTCATCTTTGAGCCTTTCGGTCGCCATGTCCCTCATCTTTGAGCCTTTCGGTCGCCATGCCCCTCATCTTTGAGCCTTTCGGTCGCCATGCCCCTCATCTTTGAGCCTTTCCGTCGCCATGTCCCTCATCTTTGAGCCTTTCCGTCGCCATGTCCCTCATCTTTGAGCCTTTCCGTCGCCATGTCCCTCATCTTTTAGCCTTTCCGTCGCCATGTCCCTCATCTTTGAGCCTTTCGGTCGCCATGTCCCTCATCTTTGAGCCTTTCGGTCGCCATCTCCCTCATCTTTGAACCTTTCGGTCGCCATCTCCCTCATCTTTGAACCTTTCGGTCGCCATCTCCCTCATCTTTGAGCCTTTCGGTCGCCATCTCCCTCATCTTTGAGCCTTTCTGTCGCCATGTCCCTCATCTTTGAGCCTATCCGTCGCCATGTCCCTCATCTTTCAGCCTTTCTGTCGCCATGTCCCTCATCCTTGAGCCTTTCTGTCGCCATGTCCCTCATCTTTGAGCCTTTCTGTCGCCATGTCCCTCATCTTTGAGCCTTTCTGTCGCCATGTCTCTCATCTTTGAGCCTTTCTGTCGCCATGTCCCTCATCTTTGAGCCTTTCTGTCGCCATGTCCCTCATCTTTGAGCCTTTCTGTCGCCATGTCCCTCATCTTTGAGCCTTTCCGTCGCCATGTCCCTCATCTTTGAGCCTTTCCGTCGCCATGTCCCTCATCTTTGAGCCTTTCGGTCGCCATGTCCCTCATCTTTGAGCCTTTCGGTCGCCATGTCCCTCATCTTTGAGCCTTGCTTTCGCCATGTCCCTCATCTTTGAGCCTTGCTTTCGCCATGTCCCTCATCTTTGAGCCTTGCTTTCGCCATGTCCCTCATCTTTGAGCCTTGCTTTCGCCATGTCCCTCATCTTTGAGCCTTGCTTTCGCCATGTCCCTCATCTTTGAGCCTTGCTTTCGCCATGTCCCTCATCTTTGAGCCTTGCTTTCGCCATGTCCCTCATCTTTGAGCCTTTCGGTCGCCATGTCCCTCATCTTTGAGCCTTTTGGTCGCCATATCCCTCATCTTTGAGCCTTTCCGTCGCCATGCCCCTCATCTTTGAGCCTTTCCGTCGCCATGCCCCTCATCTTTGAGCCTTTCCGTCGCCATGCCCCTCATCTTTGAGCCTTTCCGTCGCCATGCCCCTCATCTTTGAGCCTTTCCGTCGCCATGTCCCTCATCTTTGAGCCTTTCCGTCGCCATGCCCCTCATCTTTGAGCCTTTCCGTCGCCATGTCCCTCATCTTTGAGCCTTTCCGTCGCCATGTCCCTCATCTTTGAGCCTTTCCGTCGCCATGTCCCTCATCTTTGAGCCTTTCCGTCGCCATGTCCCTCATCTTTGAGCCTTTCGGTCGCCATGTCCCTCATCTTTGAGCCTTTCGGTCACCATGTCCCTCATCTTTGAGCCTTGCTTTCGCCACGTCCCTCATCTTTGAGCCTTGCTTTCGCCACGTCCCTCATCTTTGAGCCTTGCTTTCGCCACATCCTTCATCTTTGAGCCTTGCTTTCGTCACGTCCCTCATCTTTGAGCCTTGCTTTGCCACGTCCCTCATCTTTGAGCCTTGCTTTCGCCACGTCCCTCATCTTTGAGCCTTGCTTTCGCCACGTCCCTCATCTTTGAGCCTTGCTTTCGCCACGTCCCTCATCTTTGAGCCTTGCTTTCGCCACGTCCCTCAGCTTTGAGCCTTGCTTTCGCCACCTCCCTCATCTTTGAGCCTTGCTTTCGCCACCTCCCTCATCTTTGAGCCTTGCTTTCGCCACCTCCCTCATCTTTGAGCCTTGCTTTCACCATCTCCCTCATCTTTCGCCATCTCCCTCATCTTTGAGCCTTGCTTTCGCCATATCTAGAAAGATGATAGATATGTAGAAGGATAGAATATCTCTCTTCTTTTTTCTTTATCTATGCATTGCAGCTCCAGTGAGCCCAGTATGGGGGGAGGGAGTTGTCTGATGAAGACATTAATTGGGACTCAGACAGACCACTCGGAATATTCTTGGAAATGAGTTGGATGTAACAGAGACGTTTCTCCTGTAACCCACAAGACGTCCGAGTGCAGCGACCGCCGATCGATGGAAGTCAGTCTCAGACACACAGTAACCCTCGCTCTGATCTCTCCTCATTGACTGGCCTCGAGGCCTCGGAATATCTTCTTAATGAAGAGCCGTTGTGTTAGCGGCCCCTCTGCCTGGATGTGAGTCACCTTCCCTCCCCAACAGCCGAGAGGAGCTTCTAATAACATTCAATAATGAGGATAGAAGAGGCTCCTCACACTCATGGAACATCTATTCCTACTATACTGTCCTTAGGCGGGCGATACATTCATAATTTATTTTCCTTCTACCAGCAGATTGAACGAAAAAAAGATCAGATTTCCCCATCCACACATTTGATGTGAATGGGGAAATCCTTCCCACCGAGCTATTGGATTGTGATGGCGGAGAGCCTTCCTCACCATCAGAATACAATGATCAGTGGTGCTGGCTATAGCAGGCAAGGTAGAAGCTTTGGCCTTCAGTTTCTTCAATGGTGGTCCCTTCTGCACATCCACCACGCCCTAAGCTCCTACCTATGTTGCCTTATGGATGATCCAGACCTCTAATGGAAGGAGTATTCTTCCCGCTGACCACCAATGTAAGGGACATTCTTCCCGCTGACCTCCAATGTAAGGGACATTCTTCCCGCTGACCTCCAATGTAAGGGACATTCTTCCCGCTGACCACCAATGTAAGGAATATTCTTCCCGCTGACCCTCAATGTAAGGAGTATTCTTCCCGTTGACCCTCAATGTAAGGTGTATTCTTCCCGCTGACCACCAATGTAAGGGACATTCTTCCCACAGGCCACCAACATAAGGGACATTCTTCCCACAGGCCACCAACGTAAGGGACATTCTTCCCACAGGCCACCAACGTAAGGGACATTCTTCCCACAGGCCACCAACGTAAGGGACATTCTTCCCACAGGCCACCAACGTAAGGGACATTCTTCCCACAGGCCACCAACGTAAGGGACATTCTTCTCAAAGATCACCAATGTAAGGGACATTCTTCCTACTGACCACCAATGTAAGGGGCATTCTTCCTACTGACCACTAATGTAAGGGGCATTCTTCCTGCTGACCACTAATGTAAGGGGCATTTTTCCTGCTGACCACAATGTAAGGGGCATTCTTCCCACTGACCACCAATGTAAGGGACATTCTTCCCACTGACCACCAATGTAAGGAGCATTCTTCCCACTGACCACCAATGTAAGGGACATTCTTCCCACTGACCTCCAATGTAAGGGACATTCTTCTCAAAGACCTCCAATGTAAGGGACATTCTTCCCACTGACCACCAATGTAAGGGACATTCTTCCCACTGACCACCAATGTAAGGGACATTCTTCTCAAAGACCACCAATGTAAGGGACATTCTTCCCACTGACCACCAATGTAAGGGACATTCTTCTCAAAGACCACCAATGTAAGGGACATTCTTCCCATAGACCATCACACTATTGAACAGTGAGTTGTAGATATAGTAATTATTATCAGAGGGTCCCTGAGACAAACTATTTTGTTCAAGGGTTCCTCCATGATAAAAAGATTGAGGAGGGCTTCAATAGGTATTACCAAAAAATTCAATAATCCGAAGCACCAGGATCTATGGGATCAAACTAAACAACCCAACAAGCCGCCACACAAAAACAATAAACAAAAAAGCACTGAAAATGTCACAAATGCCCCTGCTGTTTCGGAGACCTTGCCACCCAATAAGAAGCAACATAATAATGGGAGGGACCCAGAATCATACTGAAAGGCCAATAGAAAATTGAACGTGTGAAAGCAGTGATCTCTCTGCAGAGGTCTAACACACCCCCTGCCAGGGGTGGACTGACCACTTGGGCACTGCCCGAGGGCCTGGGGTCAGTAGAGGGCCCCATGAGATGCCCCTGGTACCTTTTTTTTTCAAAGACTTTTTTGAGTGTGGGTGAGGACACAGGGGCCCCATGATCCACTATTGCCTGGGGGCCCCATGAGTTGTCAGTCCGCCCCTGCCCCCTGCTAAGTCAGAGCTAGAGCTATTGCTGCCTGCTAGAAGTGACAACATAGTAGGGGGACCTTTGAATTTCATATCAAGGCTGCTGGAAAATGCTGGAAAGAGCTATTCCTGCCTGCTGGATGAGACGACATATGGGGGAGGACCTGGAGCTCAACAAAAGGCTGATGGGAAATGAAGCAGAGGTCTCTCTGCAGAGGTCCAACACACCCCCTGCAGATTCAGGGCTACCTGCATTGCCGCTCAATGGAAGTGACGTCATAATGGTCGGGACCTGGAACTCTGCTTTAAGGCCGGTGGAAAACAATTGATTGTGTGAAAGCCCTGTGCTGAGTCAGAGCTGGAGCCACTGCCACCCACCTGATGTAATGTCGTTATGGGGGAGGGTGGAGCTCTACTTTAAGCATGATGGTAAATGAATGTGTGGAAGCAGTGGTCTCTCTGCAGAGGTCCAACACCCCCCCCCCCCCCCCCCCGCGGAATCACAGCTAAAGCTCACCAATCAGCAGGGAGCATAAGGTCTGACTCAGAAAGGGGTTAGTCGGACCTATGCAGAGCAGGGCTATCTTAATGCATTTGGACACTGCCCAGGGGCCCAAGGTGCATGGGGGCCCCATGATAATCTTGCATTACATCATACTTTCCAACTGTCCCAGATTTACCTGGACAGTCACGCTTTTTATTAAGCTGTCCTGAGATGGCCCGGTATTGTGCCCTCCTGATCCCGGTATTGTGCCCTCCTGATCCCGGTACTGTGCTCTCCTGATCCCGGTACCGTGCCCTCCTGATCCCGGTACTGTGCTCTCCTGATCCAGGTACTGTGCCCTCCTGATCCCGGTACCGTGCCCTCCTGATCCCGGTACCGTGCTCTCCTGATCCCGGTACTGTGCTCTCCTGATCCTGATATTTTTCCCTCCGGATCCCAGTACTGTGCCCTTCTGATCCCAGTACTGTGCTCTCCTGATCCCAGTACTGTGCCCTCCTGATCCCGGTACCGTGCCCTCCTGATCCCGGTACCGTGCTCTCCTGATCCAGGTACTGTGCCCTCCTGATCCCGGTACCGTGCCCTCCTGATCCCGGTACCGTGCTCTCCTGATCCCGGTACTGTGCTCTCCTGATCCTGATATTTTTCCCTCCGGATCCCAGTACTGTGCCCTTCTGATCCCAGTACTGTGCTCTCCTGATCCCAATATTTTGCCCTCCTGATCCCAGTACTGTGCCCTCCTGATCCCAGATTTGTGCCCTACTGATCTCAGATTTGTGCCCTCCTGATCCAGGTACTGTGCCCTCCTGATCCAGGTACTGTGCCCTCCTGATCCCAGTACTGTGCCCTCCTGATCCCAGTACTGTGCTCTCCTGATCCCAATATTTTGCCCTCCTGATCCCAGTACTGTGCCCTCCTGATCCCAGATTTGTGCCCTACTGATCTCAGATTTGTGCCCTCCTGATCCAGGTACTGTGCCCTCCTGATCCAGGTACTGTGCCCTCCTGATCCCAGTACTGTGCCCTCCTGATCCCAGTACTGTGCCCTTCTGATCCCAGTACTGTGCTCTCCTGATCCCGATATTTTGCCCTCCTGATCCCAGTACTGTGCTTTCCTGATCCAGGTACTGTGCCCTCCTGACAGTGCATTACTTTGCCCAGGGGCCCATGATGCTATGAAGACGGCCCTGAACCACCGCTTCTAGACTGTAAGTGCCTGGTCACACCGGTGCGATTTCAGGTGTGATTTGCAAATTGAAATCACATCTAATGAATGTGAATGTCTGTGTCTTAACATTTGCGATTTTCTGCAGTGTGATTTCTGAAGTAGTTATTGCGTGACTTTTTCTGCAGTCTTGCTGCAATCTCATATAATGGAAATCGCACTGCAAATGGCAAGAAATCGTTGAAAATCTTCACAAGTCGCAGTAAAGTCTTCAGAAATCGCACCAGAAATGCTGAAATTGCACACAAATTGCACGGTTTTAAATCGCAGCGATGTGTCCGGTGACTAAGTGCCCAGTCACACCAGGTGCGACTTGCCATGCCATGAAAGTTTCAAATTGCATGGCAAGTCACACCCTATTGTTCACAATTACAGCGGTCATATTGGTGCGATTTCCAGAGCCGCTCTGATTTCTAAAGTCGTGCATGCACTACTTCTTCACCTGCGACTTGCATAGACATGTGTCTTGCAAGCCTCAGATGTCTTGCAAGTCGCACCTCAAGTCGGAATGACATCCAACTTTGAAATTGTGCGACTTCACTGAAAGTCGCACGATTTCAAGGTCAGAACGGTGTGACCGGGGTGTAAGGGTCCTTCGCTGGCAGGGCCTAGGCTTTTCTCCCAGGGCTGTGGCTGCTTTTCCGGAGTGTAAGGGTCCTTCTCTGTAGCATGCTGGCAAGGGATAGGTTTTTCTCCCAGGGCTGTGGCTGCTTTTTTTTCCGGGATGTAAGGGTCCTTCCCTGTAGCATGCTGGCAGGAGAGAGGCTTTTCTCCCAGGGCTGTGGCTGCTTTTCTGGGGTATAAGTGTCCTTCTCTGTAGCATGCTGGCAGGGTCTAGGCTTTTCTCCCAGGGCTGTGGCTGCTTTTCTGGGGTGTAAGGGTCCTTCTCTTAAGCATGCTGGCAGGGGATAGGCTTTTCTTCAGGGCTGTGGCTGCTTTTCCAGGGTGTAAGGGTCCTTCTCTGTAGCATGCTGGCAAGGGATAGGCTTTTCTCCCAGGGCTGTGGCTGCTTTTCCGGGATGTAAGGGTCCTTCTCTGTAGCATGCTGGCAAGGGATAGGTTTTTCTTCAGGGCTGTGGCTGCTTTTCCAGGGTGTAAGGGTCCTTCTCTGTAGCATGCTGGCAAGGGATAGGTTTTTCTCCCAGGGCTGTGGCTGCTTTTTTTTCCGGGATGTAAGGGTCCTTCCCTGTAGCATGCTGGCAGGGTCTAGGCTTTTCTCCCAGGGCTGTGGCTGCTTTTCCGGGGTATAAGTGTCCTTCTCTGTAGCATGCTGGCAGGGTCTAGGCTTTTCTCCCAGGGCTGTGGCTGCTTTTCTGGGGTGTAAGGGTCCTTCTCTTAAGCATGCTGGCAGGGGATAGGCTTTTCTTCAGGGCTGTGGCTGCTTTTCCAGAGTGTAAGGGTCCTTCTCTGTAGCATGCTGGCAAGGAATAGGCTTTTCTCCCAGGGCTGTGGCTGCTCTTTTTTATGGGATGTAAGGGTCCTTCGCTGTAGCATGCTGGCAGGAGAGAGGCTTTTCTCCCAGGGCTGTGGCTGCTTTTCCGGGGTATAATTGTCCTTCTCTGTAGCATGCTGGCAGGGTCTAGGCTTTTCTCCCAGGGCTGTGGCTGCTTTTCTGGGGTGTAAGGGTCCTTCTCCTAAGCATGCTGGCAGGGGATAGGCTTTTCTTCGGGGCTGTGGCTGCTTTTCCAGGGTGTAAGGGTCCTTCTCTGTAGCATGCTGGCAAGGGATAGGCTTTTCTCCCAGGGCTGTGGCTGCTTTTTTTTACGGGATGTAAGGGTCCTTCGCTGTAGCATGCTGGCAGGAGAGAAGCTTTTCTCCCAGGGCTGTGGCTGCTTTTCCGGGATGTAAGGGTCCTTCTTTGTAGCATGCTGGCAGGGGATAGGCTTTTTTTCTCCCAGGGCTGTGGCTGCTTTTTACATAATGTGAACTGTAAGACTTTGCACACCTTTTATTTCAATGCACCTGAAGTTTATTTAGCTGTCGGTGTCACCTCTGTAAAGACTTCCTTTTATTTCCTGTGCGGGTGTCACCCAGAGCTTTCCATTGCAGAATGCACCACAGGCTCCCTAGAGGATTCTGCACAGGCATGTACCCTAGGGACAGGAAACAGGAAGTGCCCTGGGTGTCACCACGAGAGGAAACGACTGTAAATCTCCCCAATGGGGGTCACAGGCAGAAACTTGACACAGGACTTAAACCTTCCTCTGCTCTTTATATAAAAAAAAAGTCCCTTTCTCCAATTTAAATCGTTTTCTTTGTTGCGGTTGCACGCTGAAGACGCAGGTGATGGGAATAAAATGAGGGCGAAGAGCAGGTGGACGAATGTAACTTGAGAAAGTGACACCATCCTCCCTCCTCCAACAAAGGGCGTCCAGGAGCGCGGCGCGTTATCCAGCAGCTGACATGACAATTTCTGGATTACCGGGCGGATTAGATGGGCGGATGAGGCCGCCTCTCCTGCAGGTCAGGTTATAGAGTTGTCAACTCCAATTAAAAGAGCTATGGAGATTAGCAGGCGAAACCCGTACGGGCTGATTCGATGCAACGCAAGGGGCGGAGCTGATTCTGGCCATACATGGAGCAATTGGCAACCAATTTCAGCCCCTTTTCAATTAGTTTTGGATGGTTAATAAGATCAAAAGTGATTCAAGACCACCTAGCATGCATTCTCTCCCTGACCGATCAAATCTAAAGGTGATATAAATAAATGATCAATTTCTTTTCTCATCGATCTCTTCCGATAGAAAGTCACAAGGTGAAGCAGCAGGGGCTGATCTGTGTCAGACATTTGTGAACACAGCCAGGCACCAGGATTTATATGGCTGCTTCATTCCAGTCCTGACTGTCCCTGGCCCACTCATTTCCTTCATTGGATTTCAGTTCTTTCAATCGTGGAGACTCAGCATCACATGTGGGCGTTACCTAGCCTACCTAGGAACGCCCTCTCCTCCAGACTGACATCCACCCATCAAGGGTGTTTTAATATTTGCATATCTCCTCCCACTGCTTGCATCAGGGCTGAGAGGAGTACTGGGCAGGGTCAGACTGACCATTTGGGCACTTGGGCACTGCCCGAGGGCCCGGGGTCAGTAGGGGGCCCCATGAGATGCTCCTGGTACCTTTCATAGGCTTTTTTGTGTGTGGGGGCGAGGACACGGGCCCCATGATCCCCTATAGCCCAGGGGCCCCATGAGTTGTCAGTCCGCCCCTGGTACTGGGGCAGGGTGCTGTGAGGTTTTCAAGAAGCTATGAGTGGCACACGACATGTGCAGTTCGTTTCATTTCAAATCGAAATTTGCACAAATTTTTCATTATTTGGGAGATTCGGATGTATCCAAATTACAATAGTAACTAATTTAAACGAATCTGAAATAACGAAACGAAATTCGGCCAAAATTCAAATTGATTCGAATTCAAAAACCCATTCGAATTTGAAAACAAGAATAGAATAAAATAGAACAGAAAATAAAGAAATAGAATACAAAATAAAAGAATAGAGGAAAAAAAGAACAGAATACAGTAGAAAATAATAGAATAAAACAGAACAAAATAGAATAGAAAATAAAGAATAGAAAAAAATAGAATCCATTAAAATAGAAAAGACTAGAACAGAAAATCAAAGAATTGAGTAGATTAGAATAGAAAATAATAGAATCCATTAGAATGGAATAGAAAAGATTAGAATAGAAAATCTAAGAATAGAAAAGATTAGAATGGAATAGAAAAGATTAGAATAGAAAAGAATAGAATCCATTAGAATAGAATAGAAATCAAAGAATAGAAAAGATTAGAATAGAAAATCAAAGAATAGAATAGAATCCATTAGAATAGAATAGAATAGAAAATCAAAGAATAGAATAGAATAAAACAGAGCAAAATAGAACAGAAAATAAAGAAACAGAATAGAATCAATTAGAATAGAATAGAAAATAATATAATAGAAAATCAAAGAATAGAATCCATTAGAATAGAATAGAATAGAAAAGAAAATCAAAAGAATAGAATAGAGTAAAACAGAGCAAAATAGAACAGAAAATAAAGAAACAGAATAGAATCAATTAGAATAGAATAGAAAAGAATATAATAATCAATAGAATAGAATACTATAGAAAAACAGTAGAATAAAATAGAAATATTATAACTGCCTTCTGAAATTTGAATTTTGAAGAGAATGAATTTGAATTCGAACAGAATAAATTAGAATAGGATATAAAAGAATAGAATAGATTAGAAAAGACTAAAATACTTTACAAAAAATTGTGAGCTGCGTTATGGTGCCGCGAATAGTGATTGACAAAGGCACTGTGAAAATGTTGCTGAAATATCCAATAGGGTCACGCAACTCTTCATATAGCCCAGACCATCAAAGACACACCTGGATTGTGGATTGTAACGTTAGAATTGTTCTCGAATCCATTCGAAATGTTGAATTCGGTCGAATTCGAATAAACAAAACGAATTCCGAAAAACGAATTTAACTAATCGAATGAAACAAAATTTGTCAAAACTAAACAAATTTTTTTTTTCATTTTGCACATGTCTAAATGGCATTCTGCTAGCCCCTCCCACCAGCCATGATCTGCCTGCATTGCATATAGAAGCACAGAGACCTGGTGATATCACTGGGTCTAAATTAGGGTGTGCAATGAAAATGGAAAAGTTTCATTCAAACTTTTAATTGACATAGGAGCGGGGCAATGAGGGTCCAGGGAAAGCAAAATAGAAGCAATATAAAATGTTCATATTACAGAGTGTTATTAAGGGTAAAGCAGATTGTACAATCAGATTGTATGATGTATGGTCAGCTTTACAGAGATTTCCCTTCACTTCCTGTCCAGGGGACAACCTTTGCACCAGACAGGAAGTGAAGGCGCTTCTCCCAATCCTCCCCCGCTCTATCCAGAAGTGATTTAAGAAGAAAGTTCTGTGTATGGATACATTGTAACTCAGAGGAAAGTTCCGTGTGATCAGACGCGGTGCAGAGCTCCCCATACAACGTACGGCTGAGATGTGTGGATGGGGGGGGGGGGGGTTGGGTAGAGTCAGCTGACGGGACTATTTCCCCTGAGGAGGAAGGATACAATCTGTATATTCCAGGCAGAGGAGAGTCAGGGAAGAGATCCTGCGGGATCCGGAGTCCGGGGGGATCACCGATCCCTCACCTGTCCACTCCCCCTCCCCCCATCATTGTAGTCTGATCTCTCTGACCTGAATTCTTCCAGAGACCCGCGTCACAACGGCGTCACCGTCCCCGACACACTCTTAAAGGGACATCCCACCGTACACACATGGGGAACGATCGATCGATCGATCTAGATGGATGGATGGATGGAAAGAAAGACAGAAACGATAGAAAGAAGGATAGATAGATATGGAGAGAGAGAAGGATAGAAAGAGAGAGAAAGAAGGATAGAAAGAGAGAGAGACAGAAGGATAGAAAGAGAGAGACAGAAGGATAGAAAGAGAGAGACAGAAGGATAGAAAGAGAGAGAAAGAAGGATAGAAAAAGAGAGAAAGAAGGATAGAAAGAGAGAGAAAGAAGGATAGAAAGAGAGAGAAGGATAGAAAGAGAGAGAGAAAGAAGGATAGAAAAAGAGAGAGAAAGAAGGATAGAAAAAGAGAGAGAAAGAAGGATAGAAAAAGAGAGAGAAAGAAGGATAGAAAGAGAGAGACAGAAGGATAGAAAGAGAGAGAGAGAAGGATAGAAAGAGAGAGAAAGAAGGATAGAAAGAGAGAGAGAAAGAAGGATAGAAAAAGAGAGAGAAAGAAGGATAGAAAAAGAGAGAGAAAGAAGGATAGAAAAAGAGAGAGAAAGAAGGATAGAAAAAGAGAGAGAAAGAAGGATAGAAAAAGAGAGAGAAAGAAGGATAGAAAGAGAGAGACAGAAGGATAGAAAGAGAGAGAAAGAGAAGGATAGCAAGAGAGAGAAAGAGAAGGATAGAAAGAGAGAGAAGGATAGAAAGAGAGAGAGAAGGATAGAAAGAGATAAGGACAGAAAGAAAGAAGGAAAGAAGGATGGAAAGATATGAGAGAGAGAGAGAAATAGAAATAGAGAGAAATATAAAGAGAGAAAAAAAGAAGGTAACAAGAAAGATAGATAAGAGATATTAAGAAAGGGAAAAATAAGGATACCTGATAGAAAGCGAGTGAAAGAAAAAGAAATATATAAAGAAAGGAGAAAAAAAAAAGAAAATAGCAGATAGTTAAAGAAAGAGAGAGAAATAGAGAGAGATAGAGATAGGAAAAAAATAAGAAGGTAACAAAAATAAAGGAAGAAGGATACACGAAAGATAGAGAGAAAAAAAGGAGACCTGATAGAAAGAAAGACGATAGATGGATAGATATGAGAGAGAGATATACAGTATAAAGAAAGAAAGAGAGAAAAAAAGGAAGGATACCGGAAAGAGAGAGATATAAAGAAAGGAAAAAAAGGATACCTGATAGAAAGAGAATGATAGATAGATATGAGATGGAGAGAGATATAAAGAAAGAAAAAAAAGGTAACAAGAAAGAAAGAAAATAGCAGATAGATAGATATACTATCCTTGAAATCCCATCTATCTGCTATTTTCTTTCTTACTTTTATCCTTTCTTTCTTTCTTTCTTTATATTATTATTATACAGGATTTATATAGCGCCAACAGTTTGCTCAGCACTTTACAACATAATGGGAGACAATACAGCAACAATACAGTTCAATACAAGAGGGATAGGAGGGCCCTGATCCTGGGAGCTTACAAGATATCTATCTATCTATTATCTATCTATCTATCTATCTATCTATCTATCTATCTATCTATCTATCTATTATCTATCTATCTATCTATCTATCTATTATCTATCTATCTATCTATCTATCTATCTATCTATCTATCTATCTATTATCTATCTATCTATCTATCTATTATCTATCTATCTATCTATCTATCTATCTATCTATCTATCTATCTATCTATTATCTATCTATCTATCTATCTATCTATCTATTATCTATCTATTATCTATCTATTATCTATCTATCTATCTATCTATCTATCTATCTATCTATCTATTATCTATCTATCTATTATCTATCTATTATCTATCTATCTATCTATCTATCTATCTATCTATCTATTATCTATCTATTATCTATCTATCTATCTATCTATCTATCTATCTATCTATCTATCTATCTATCTATCTATCTATCTATTATCTATCTATTATCTATCTATCTATCTATTATCTATCTATTATCTATCTATCTATCTATCTATTGTTTTATCTATCCCTCTATCTATCCTTCTATCTATTGTTCTATCTAGCGTTCATTCTATCGTTCGTTCTATCTATCTGTTTTTCTATCTAGTAAAGCAACTATTACATAAACAATTGCAAATGTTGGTATGGGCTCCTTTTCCTTCTATCCTGGCTCCGTATAGAAATCAGACTCCGGCCCCCCCGGGAAGATCGTTCTCAGCCTGGTAGAAGAAGGGTTTCACATCTGGAACACACCGACTTTGGAGGAGGATGACTGATGGATGATAGATGCAAATGCTGGAATGTTTTGTGTACACAGAGTCCGTCTCTCATCCAGGGAAGGTTTTATATCTGTATGATCAGACTTGGAATGATCTACAAGTATCCTCTCATTGCTCACTTATTGGGAGCATTTAAAGCACAATTTTGGTCAAAAATTATAAAAATAGTCAATTAAGATTTTCTTCTGCTGAAATATTCACCTTCAAGCCAGAGATGTTTCTATGGCCTTCTTGGTTGAATTAAAATCAGCCTCATTCAACCCACTTCCTCTAAGCCCAGGTTGTCCCGGACAAGCCCCCAACCTGTGACTGGACAGTGAAAGAAAAAGCAGTAGACTGATGAGTTCATCTCCTTGTCACTCTGCTCTCTACTTCTGTTAGCATACTCATTGTAGCTCATGTTCTGAAGACTCAATGATGATGTTATGACAAGGGAGGGGAAACAAGTCTGGTTGGGGTCAAACTGGACTGAAGGGGTGTTGTGACCACAATGCAGCATTTTCCTGATTAAGGTATTCCAGGAAAACACAATATGACTGACAATGATCATAGGAACAAAACCTATTAGGCAAATTACGGGTATTATTTTTTAAAAGTACACAAAAGCCAATCAGGCTCTGCCGTGGTGCACATGTGCTTACATGGAGAAAGAAATGAAACATGATCTCATTTGTGTGCTGCTGCTTCTTCTTTGTCCAATCAGCAGGCTGGAAGCACTACAGCTGCAGAGTAGGTTTAGGATCTGCCTGTGCTGTCTGGCAGGGGTACCTGGCTCATCAGACCAACCGAACAGAACTACAAACTATTTGCTAACACTGCCTTCAAATGTGCTTTTCTGCTGTGCATTCAGCCGCAATTCGAAACACGACAACAACCAGAACCAACATCTGTTTCCTATACTCCTTCTTATGGCCGTTGTCTATGCCCTGGAGTTGATGGTTGAATGCCTCATTGGAAACACGCGTATTGAACGATCAGTGAACCAGATTCAAAAAAGTTACTCTGTGGGGCATCCTTATGAAACAGAGGTAGAATCGACGTATTCTCATTCTCGGTCTTCTCCATTTTTTTTCTACCACGGGTTCAACAGTGAGATGTGAACAGCAGTATATGCAAATAATGAATTTAGGGAAATTTTGAGTGCACATGGTGAAGACTCAGCAGGACTTGGCTCATCTGACTTTCAGGTGAGCCAAATCCAAGAAAAGGCTAATGCAAGGCCTCAGATCTTTTAACGGTTAGCCAGGGATCATTGGTTGATTGGGCTTGCTGACTAAACCTTGGCAGCTCTACCACTGTTATGCACCTGGTTGGAGGCCAAAGTGACAAGAGGGCTTCCCTTGTGGCTATGGTCCAAGCACCTCTGGAGGCACAAAAAAGCAATGGTGCGATAGACTGGTTCACTGGTGGCTGCTTCGGGAAGTGTCCAGACTGGCAAGGACGTCAGCAGGGACACAAAGTACACTTGGGGCGGAGTAGATCAGGTTCAGCAGTAGGCAGTGTGATGACACCCATAGTGGATGAAGGTTGTGCGGAATCAGACTGGTAGGGAGCAACTGGAGAGGCATGGCAAGGGTGCTGATAGACTGATTTTCTGGTGGCTCCTCCAGGAAGTATCTGACTGGGTAGTTCTCAGGCAGCCTGGCAGCGATGTCAGCAGGAACACAAAGTACACTTGGGGTGGAGTAGGTCAGGTTCAGAAGTAAGCAATGACACCCATATTGGATGAAGGTTGTGCAGCATCAAACTGGGGTATGGAGCACCTAGAGAAGTATGGCGCAGGTGCCGATTGACTGGTTCGCTGGTGGATGCTCCAGGAAGTATCTGACTGGGTAGTTTTCAGGCAGGCTGGCAAGAAAATCAGCAGGAACACAAAGTACACTTGGGAATGAGCAAGTCAGTTTCAGCAGTAGATGGTGTGATGACACCCGTAGAGGATGAGGGTGGTGCAGGATCAGACTGATTGGGAGCATCTAGAGAGGCATGGCACAGGTGCTGATAGACTGGTTTTGCTGGTGGCTGCTCCAGGAAGTGTTCAACTAGGTACTTCTCAGGCAGGTTGACAAGGACATCAGCAGGAACGCAAAAAACATTTGGAGTGGAGTAGGTCAGGTTCAGCAGTAGGCAGTGTGATGACACATGTAGTAGACAAAGATGGTGCGGGATCAGACTGGTAGGGAGCAACTGGAGAGGCATGGCAAGGGTGCTGATAGACTCATTTTTCTGGTGGCTCCTCCAGGAAGTGTCCAACTGGGTAGTTCTCAGGCAGCCTGGCAGGGATGTCAGCAGGAACACAAAGTACACTTGGGGTGGAGTAGGTCAGGTTCAGAAGTAGGCGGTGTGATGACACCCATAGCGGATGAAGGTTGTGCAGCATCAGACTGGGGTATGGAGCAACTGGAGTGGCATGGCATGGGTGCCGACTGACTGGTTCGCTGGTGGCTGCTCCAGGAAGTATCTGATTGGGTAGTTTTCAGGCAGGCTGGCAAGAACATCAGCAGGAACACAAAGAACACTTGGGAATGAGCAGGTCAGTTTCAGCAGTAGACTGTGTGATGACACCCATTGAGGTTGAGGGTGGTGCAGAATCAGACTGATTGGGAGCATCTAGAGAGGCATGGTACAGGTGCCGATAGACTGGTTTTGCTGGTGGCTGCTCCAGGAAGTGTTCAACTAGGTACTTCTCAGGCAGGTTGACAAGGACATCAGCAGGAACGCAAAAAACATTTGGGGTGGAGTAGGTCAGGTTCAGCAGTAGGCAGTGTGATGACACATGTAGTAGACAAAGATGGTGCGGGATCAGACTGGTAGGGAGCAACTGGAGAGGTATGGCAAAGGTGCCGATAAACTGGTTTTCTGGTGGCTCCTCCAGAAAGTGTCTGTCTGGGTAGTTGCAATAGACTGGTTCACTGGTGGCTGCCTCAGGAAGCGTCCAGGCTGGCAAGGACGTCAGCAGGAACACAAAGTACACTTGGGGTGGAGTAGGTCAGGTTCAGCAGAAGGCGGTGTGATGACACCTGTAGTGGATGAAGGTGGTACAGCAACAGACTGGTAGGAAGCAAATGGAGAAGCATGGTGGAGGTCAAGATCTAGGCCGAGGCCATACACGGATGGTCAGTAAGATAAGAGATAATAGGCTGGTCAGGAGCCAGGGTCAAGGTCATACATGTTGATCAAGTAGATGTAGACAGTAGAATAGTTAGGATCCTGGCTAGGGACATACATGGTTGATCAGGAGAAGCAAAGTCCTTGAATGAGCCGAAGTCACAACCAGAGATCAAGCTGAAAGGAAGTCCAAAGGGAAGAAGAGTAGGCAACAAAAGTCAGAATAAATGCAGGATAGCAACAAATAATGGCAAACTGAAGGTCATCCAGCAATCTTCTGTCACTGCTTACTTCTTTATATGGGGTATTTGGCTCCAGTTCTGGAAATGGACATGCATACACATGCACTGGCGCACCCCAACGTGTGCGAAAGAGCATGCCTACGCAGGATACTGGCAGAGTGCCTTGTTACACATGTACCTCTGTTTTGGGTGGCTTCCTAACAACCACAAAGCAGGGTCCCCCAAAAAGGACAAAGACCTCCAATGAGCAATCCACGTGAGATCTACAAAAAAAAAAGCACCAGCCAGTCGTTTTAAGTGTCCGTAATCATTATTTGCTGAAAAAATTAAGACATCGGAAAGAAAAGTATCCAATGCATTTGGGGGGCCAAACAATCCCCCTTTATCAAGGCCTAAACAAGACATATCAGTAATCATGATAAATATAAAAAAGTAAAAAATGGTCATAATAATAAAAATGTAATACTGGATAAATTGTATTTCCTGACAAACTCAATGGCAGCATATGTATGTGTTAGTCCCTCCCTCATCTCTCCTCTCGGACACCATTCCCATAAATCTTTGTTCCTCGCAGGATGCCATGTTCCTTTTTTGTCCTCCTCCTAGGTGTTTCCCCGGCCCCTGTCATTTTTAAGTTTATTTTGGAGGGTCAGAGCAGAACCAGTGGAGGTAGTGGCCGTAATTCCGTACTGGCCAAGCAGACCATGGTTTCCCTTACTGGCGCAGGTCAGCTTTCGGGATCCGGTTCCTCTCCCTCTCAAACCAGACCTGCTGTTGCAGGGGGCCATTCTTCACCCTTGCCCAGCCTGGCTTCATCTAATGGTCTGGTTCTTGAGAGGGGGAGGATGGAGGCCTTAGGCTGTCCTGCTGAAGTCATCCCTACCTTCATGATTGCCAGAAGACCAAGTACCAACAGGGTACATGGAAGTGTCTGGTCTAAGTTCATGGACTATATCTCGGCCGTGAGCGGATCCTTTAGTAATCCGAGGGTTCAGGATTTCCTGGGATTCCTACAGTCCGGCCTGGACCTGCCCCTGTCAGTCAGCAGCCACAGGGTTCAAGCGTCAGCCATCTTGGCCTTCACTGAAGTATCATGGGCCTACCACTCTCTGGTCCAGCAATTCTTCAAGGGGGCAGTAAGGTTGAGGCCCCAGAGAAAACCAAAGTTGCCTAAATGGGACCTCCCGCTTGTCCTCGACTTCTTCTCTGAAAGTGTTCCAGAATCGGCTGGTCCACCCATAGTGAGGGAGCTCTCCATCAAGACGGCCTTACTGTTGGCAGTTACATCAACAAAAGAGTCTCTGAAACAGGGGCAAATTGACAACTCCCCGGGCAATAGGGGATCATGGGGCCCCTGTGTCCTTGCCCAAACTCAAAAAAGCCTATGATAAAGGTATCAGGGTTATCTCATGGGGCTCCCTACTGACTCCGGGCCCTCTGGCAGTGCCCGAGTTTCCAAATGGTCCGTCTGCCCCTGCTCTGAAATAGAGAACCTTGAATGCAAAGAACCGTCTTTGACATTCTTCCTGGCTCACGTGGTCCTCATCCCTATGCTAGGTTCTAATCCTAAAGTGACCTCAGTCTTCCACGAGAACCAGGAGATTGTGCTGCCAACATTTAGAGGCTCGGGAGTCAATAACTTTCACCCCCTGGACGTAGGTAAGACCTTAAGGCTGTACTTGCAGGTCACAGCATCCTTCCGTAGGTTGGACGGACCTCTCGGACCGTCCTTTAACTTAGACCCATTTTCCATGGGAAGTGTAAAGGAGATCAGACTTCCCCCAGGTCAATTGCGGCCTGGATTGTCCAGGCCATCCAAAAGGCTTACAGAGCTAAGGGCTTGGCGCCTCCAGAAGCGGTGAACGCACACTCAAGCAAAAGTGTGGCTACGTCCTGGGCAGCTTCCCAGCATGTCGTCCCTCAGATGATCGACAGAGTGGCCTCATGGTCCTCCATCAACACTTTAGTGGCTGATTACTGTGTAGAGCCTGCCTCCTTATCCTCTCTTAATTTTGGTTTGAAAGTCAGTTGATGGGGCAAATGAAAGTCTTTGTTTGAGTAACTGCCCACCTGCGTGTGTATGCTTAATTATTTCCCATACGTATGTTGCCATGGAGTCTGTCAGGAAAATGGAAAATATCTACTGTAATTTTCCTTTCCTGATGGACTCCATGGCAGCAGGAGTACCCTCCAAATGCCATGAGTAGGCTAGTTATGGAACACGGCCTCCTGGAAGGAGCAAAGATTTATGAGAGTGGGGTCCTATAGGAGAGGAAAGGGCAGGACTAACCCATACGTATACTGCCATGGAGTCTGTCAGGAAAATGGAAAATATCTACCGTAATTTTCCGTTCCTGATGGACTCCATGGCAGCAGGAGTACCCTCCAAATGTCATGAGTAGGCTAGTTATGGAACACGGCCTCCTGGAAGGAGCAAAGATTTATCGGAGTGGGGTCCTATAGGAGAGGAGAGGGCAGGACTAACCCATACGTATACTGCCATGGAGTCTGTCAGGAAAATGGAAAATATCTACCGTAATTTTCCTTTCCTGATGGACTCCATGGCAGCAGGAGTACCCTCCAAATGTCATGAGTAGGCTAGTTATGGAACACGGCCTCCTGGAAGGAGCAAAGATTTATGGGAGTGGGGTCCTATAGGAGAGGAGAGGGCAGGACTAACCCATACGTATACTGCCATGGAGTCTGTCAGGAAAATGGAAAATATCTACCGTAATTTTCCGTTCCTGATGGACTCCATGGCAGCAGGAGTACCCTCCAAATGTCATGAGTAGGCTAGTTATGGAACACGGCCTCCTGGAAGGAGCAAAGATTTATGGGAGTGGGGTCCTATAGGAGAGGAGAGGGCAGGACTAACCCATACGTTTGCTGCCATGGAGTCCATCAGGAATGGAAAATTCCGGTAAGTATTTGATAGGAAATTTTTGTTCAAATTAATTTTTAAAAATATTTAAAATATGGCATAGGAGTCAATCAGGTACCAGCGCATAAAAAGATATACAATTAATTACTTTTGACAACAGGAAGATATACGGTAGCCACCGCATTTCAGGGGCCAAAAAAAATCCCCCTTCATCAGGGCTGAGACAAGACATATCAGTACATCACGGTCACAATAACAGAAACATTAAGACCGAAAAAATTGCATTTTTGTTCAAATTAATTTTTTAAATATTTAAAGTAGGGCACATGAGTGCATAACAAGATATACGCTGATTTAATTTCGACAACAAAAAGATGAAAGGTAACTAACGCATTTCAGGGACCAAACAATCCCCTCTTCATCAGGGCAGAAACAAGACATAACAGTAATCAAGATAAATATACAAAAAAAAGTAAATCTTGATCAAAATAATAAAAAGTTAAGACCGGATAAATAGTAGTTGTGTTTAAATTAATTAAAAAAAATAATTAAAACAGGGCATATGAGTACATAACAACAGGAAGATAAAAGGTAGCCAGCTCATTTTGGGGGCCGAACAATCCCCTCTTCATCAAAGACATACGAGTAACCACAATAAATAAAAATAATGTATAAATTAATATAATTTAGATAATTTAAAAAAGTAAATTATTGTATTTCTTTTTATGTGCCCATACCTGATTGACTCATATGTCCACATTTATTCTTTTTTTTTTTTTAATTAGTTTTAACATTCTTGCCATTTATCCAACCTTAACTTATTAATATTATGACCATGATTTTTTAATATTTTTTAAAATTCTTCACTTTTTTCTTTATCAGGATTACTGTCATGTCTAGTTTCAGCCCTGATGAAGGGATGGTTTGACCCCTGAAGCACGTTGGATGTCTCAATTTTATCAGCAATTCATGATTATGGACTTTTTAGATGACCTTCTGGCACTTTTTAATGATATCAGTTGAATTCTTTGGAGAAAATAAGTGATAGTCAGTTTATAGATTCAGTGTATGTTTTTCAGATCAGGATTTCCTGTTAATCCTTTATGTAGTTCACCAAAGTGGCCAATGTCCCCCCAATGTGCTCAGCTCGTAGTGAATTAGTATCCTCCTACCAGGGGTGGACTGACTATTTGGAAACTCGGGCACTGCCCGAGGGCCCAGGGTCAGTAGGGGGCCCCATGAGATGCCCCTGGTACCTTTTTCATAGGTTTTTTTGAGTTTGGGCAAGGACACAGGGGCCCCATGATCCCCTATTGCCCGGGGGCCCCATGAGTTGTCAGTCCACCCCTGCCTCCTACCAATATACAGCGTTTCATTGATTCGGTTCCTCTTCTTCCACCCTCGCTGTGCTAGCTGACCTTGTGAAGGTGGCACCTCAGGTGAATTGCGAACACGTTTTGTAAAAAGCGTCAGACCAATGCCAGGTTGTAGGCCCGTCGTGCCTGAGCGGATGCCCCCTGTAACGTACGGATCTGTGCTATTTCGGTCAGCGCTTCTTAAATTATTCAGCGGCAGCTATTAAAAACCTCAGACTCCGGGACCGCTGCTCCCTCACCCCTGCTGAAACCATTTGTCTGCTCACCTCTGTGATCTGCAAGTGCAGATTCCACCGCGTTCAGTACGCACGAAGCCGGATACACATGTAATGTCTAGCTGACCCTCTTTTGGGATTTTTTTTTTTTTTTTAAAACTGAAACTGTGGGCCCAAGAATGATAACCTACTGCAGTGTGTGACACCAGAGGGGAGAATTTCACTTTACATACTTTACATAGATTAGGCTGAATCAGGCAAATGCAAAAAAAAAGGAACAATTTGTAAAAAAAAAATCTAAAAGTTTGTAAAAACAAAACCACTAAAGATTTTAAAACAAGTAACAGTTTATAAAATAAAAAATAAAACTTTATTTAAAAAAAAAACATTTGAAATTTGTGGAAAAAAAGTAACAATTTTGTAAAAAAAAAAAAGTAACCATTCTAGAAAAAATAAAGTTATATAAAAAAAAAATTAAGATTTGAAAAAAGTAACCGTTTATAAAATGAAAAAAAATATTGTAAAAAAGACTATTTGAAAAAAAGTAATAACAAATTTGTAAATTTGATAAATGATAATCTACTGCAGTGTGTGACACCAGGGGAGAATTTCACTAAACCTACTTTACATAGATTGGGCTGAATCAGGCTGAATCAGGCAAATGCAAAAAAAAAAAAAAGGAACAATTTGTAAAAAAAAAAAAAAAAAAAGTTTGTAAAAACAAAACCACTAAAGATTTTAAAACAAGTAACAGTTTATAAAATAAAAAAGAAAACTTTATTACAAAAAAAAAAAATTTGAAATTTGTGGAAAAAAAGTAACAACAATTTTGTAAAAAAAAAAAGTAACCATTCATGAAAAAATTAAGTTATATAAAAAAAAATTAAGATTTGAAAAAAGTAACCGTTTATAAAATGAAAAAAAATATTGTAAAAAAGACTATTTGAAAAAAAAGTAATAACAAATTTTGTAAAAGAAAAAATAAAAGGAACAATTTGTTATAAAAAAATTAACAATATATCAAAAAACCCTTAATATTTAAAAAAAAACAGTTTGTACACAAAAAAAATTACTTTGTAAAAAAAAAATTAAAAGTTTGTAGGAAAATAAAACGTTGTAAAAAAAAAAAAATTAAGAAGACTGGTGTGCTAATATAATGGGTTCTTCCTCTTTTTTACATTGTGCAGCTCCTAGCCTTGACATCGCAGAGCCTAGGTAATGACATGTGAGCTTTGCCCTGTCTGGGAGTACTGTGAGCCTAGGTTGGGGTGTTGATGGACTTACTTTGGGGGATATGTCTATGTTGGCCTGTGCTTACAGAAGGCAGGTTGACTTCTAAAACATGAGTAATCAGAAAACTGGTCCACTAATATAACAGGTCCTTCATCTTCTTGGCATTGGCCAGCTCTTACCCATAACATCACAATGCTCATGTGATGACGTGAGCTCTGCTCTGTTCAGGAGTACTGTGAGTCCAGGTTGGGATGATGATGCTGCCCTCCGGGGGGCATGTCCATGAGCTTACAGGCGGTGGGTTGACTTCTAGAAGATAAACAATCAGAAGACTGGTCTGCTAATATAAAAGGTTCTTCCTCTTTTTGGCATTGGGCAATTCTTAACCTTGACATGGTGCTCATGTAAGGAAATGTGAGCACTGCCCTGTCCAAGAGTACTGGGAGCCCAGGTTGGGTTGATGATGCAACCCCCCATAAGGGGTATGCCTATGATAGCCTGAGCTTACAGGAGGTGGGTTGACTCCAAGAAGATGAGAGGTCAGAAGACTGGTCTCCTAATATAACGGGTTCTTCCTCTTTTTGGTATTTGGCAACTCTTAACCTTGACATCATGGTGCTCATGTAAGGAAATGTGAGCACTGCCCTGTCCAGGAGTACTGGGAGCCCAGGTTGGGTTGATGATGCAACCCCCCACAAGGGGTATGCCTATGATAGCCTGAGCTTACAGGAGGTGGGTTGACTCCAAGAAGATGAGAGGTCAGAAGACTGGTCTCCTAATATAACGGGTTCTTCCTCTTTTTGGTATTTGGCAACTCTTAACCTTGACATCATGGTGCTCATGTAAGGAAATGTGAGCACTGCCCTGTCCAGGAGTACTGGGAGCCCAGGTTGGGTTGTTGATGCAACCACCCACAGGGGGTATGCCAATGATGGCCCGAGCTTACAGGAGGTGGGTTGACTCCTAGAAGATGATCGGTCTGATCATCAGGTTTTTCCTCTGCTCGTCATTGGGCAGCCCTTACCCATGACATCATAGTGCTCATATTATGATGCCCTGTCCCGGAGTACTGTGAGCCCAGGTTGGGGTGATGATGCACCCTCCCACCCGGGGATGTATATGATGGCCCGAGTCATCTAGCCATCTAGTCTAGCCATCGATCCATCTAGTCTAGGTTGACTTCTAGAAGATGAATGGTGTTCAGCCTAAGATTGGACATCTTGCAGGAAGAGGTGACTATTACAGCCAGTACTACTTTTTTAGTTTTACACCTTTTTTTTTAAGGTGGAGTCGGCCTTTAAAAGCGAACGGCGAAAAGTGAAGAAACTAAAATGGCAAATGTGGGCTTCCAACCTCCCTCAACTCATATAACACCGAGCTCCCCAGCATTGCAGACCGCCAATCCACTTATTGGACAGAAGCCTTAAATTTCCTGCCGAGAGCCAGGGTTAAACCATGTTAAACTCTCGATTCGAGCACTAAAGGATGGTATTATGCTGCACGTAGTTCCCTAAGGAGCAAGAATCGTCTGGAGCACAGAATCACAGCTGGCGGAGCCTGTTAGCTGTTAAACTTTCAGCCCTTGCCGATGATCAAGGCAGACTGGGTGCCCTTTAAAATGTGGGACGCGGTCTGAATCCGGCGGAGATAAAAGACGTACTTTCTCAGCACCGCAGATCTTTGATGTTCAGCGAGAGGAGAAAAAAAAAAAATCATATTATTCTCGGTTTATATAATAAAAAAAAAAATATAGGGGAGAAGAACTTTAATGCAAAGTGGGTTAAGTTCAGGGGGGACCTGGTTTTCATATCGAGGATGAAAGGACGTTTTCGGGAAAGAAAAGAAAAAAAATCGGGGACTTACTGGTAATTGGCGACATAAAGGCTCGCCTCATTTCCATTCAAGACCGCTCTGCGCTATTTGAAGAGATTAAATAATGGGACGCGTTCATTAGGACGTTCCGGGCGGTAAAGCGAAACAATGTTTCTTAGGTCCCCTCGTTAGCGGCGGAACACGCTTGACCGCTAAGAGGGCCTGCATAGAAGTATGAGAGTTTTTTTTTTTTTTTAGAAGGATGGCATTTGATAGGGAGATGGCAAAAGATGTTCAAATTCTGAAATAAGGAGGAAATCTCTAAAAGACATATATTTTATTTTTTTTAGAATTTTTTTATTGTAGTTGACCAAATAAACCCCCCCCCAACCACCCGTGTTCACATTTGATAGGGAGATGGCAAAAGATGTTAAAATTCTGAAATAAGGAGGAAATCTCTAAAAGATATATATTTTATTTTTTTTAGAATTTTTTTATTGTAGTTGACCAAATAACCCCCCCCCCCCCAACCACCCGTGTTCACAAAATGGCTACTATCGTTGTTGCGGTTGTATTTATTGGAAAGTTGTAAAAATTAGAAGTGTATATAAATCTAAGAACAAAAATTATTATTATTATTATTATTATTAATATTATTATAATTAATAATAATAACACAAATGTGATGTAGTGCAGATTACTAGACCTTAATTGTGGTGGCTGCATATGTTTTCTTTTTTTTCAGGATTTTTCTTCCTTTTTATTTTTACCTGGTGATCCTGCCAGTAACATACTTCCTGTCCTAGGGTGACAACACTCAATCACTGTACGGTATCTATGGAGGATCAGCGTTGTCACCAGGGGCGGACTGACCATTTGGAAACTCGGGCACTGCCCGAGGGCCCGGGGTCAGTAGGGGGCCTCATGAGATGCCCCTGGTTCCTTTTTCATAGACTTTTTTGAGTTTGGGCAAGGACACAGGGGCCACATGATCCCCTATTGCCCGGGGGCCCCATGAGTTGTCAGTTCGTCCCTGGTTGTCACCATAGACTGCTCTATTGACCCACATGTAAGGATTGGTAAGCTGCAATATATGACATCATGTTTCTTGGGTATAGATAAACTGTAAGTCATTCTGTTACAAATTTTTGCTCTTCTTGCAATTTTTTTCTTCACAGGAAACGAGTAGTAATAGTGTGGAGGTGTTTGGATACGAAGGAGGGGGGAAGGTCAGTGAAGAAACCACAGACTGCTCCCACAGTCTTTGCTACAAACCACAAGAAGGTTGCAGCCTCACAGGCTCTAGTTGGAAAACATGAGATTAGTATACAGTCATGGCCGAAATTGTTGGCACCCTTGATATTTCTCCAGGAAATCATGTATTTCTCACGAAACGTATTGCATTAACACATTTTTTGCTATACACATGTTTATTCCCTTTGTGTGTATTGGGACAAAACAAAAAAAGGGAGGAAAGAAAGCAAATTCGACATAATGTCACACAAACCTCCAAAAATGGGCTGGACAAAAGTATTGGCACCCTTTCACAACTGCGGATAAATAAGAATGTTACAAGCATGTGATGCTCCTGTAAACTCACCTGGGGCAAGTAACAGGTGTGGGCAATATAGAAATCACACCTGAAAGCAGATAAAAAGGAGAGACGTTCACTTAACCTTTGCATTGTGTGTCTGTCTGTGCCACACTAAGCATGGACAACAGAAAGAGGAGACGAGAACTGTCTGAGGACCTGAGAACCAAAATTGTGGCAAAATATCAACAATCTCAAGGTTACAAGTCCATCTCCAGAGAACTAGATTTGCCTTTGTCCACAGTGCGCAACATTATCAAGAAGTTTGCAACCCATGGCACTGTAGCTAATCTCCCTGGTCGTGGACGGATGAGGAAAATTGATGAAAGATTGCAACGCAGAATAGTCCGGATGGTGGATAAGCAGCCCCAAACATGTTCCAAAGACATTCAAGCTGTCCTGCAGGCTCAGGGAGCATCAGTGTCAGCGCGAACTATCCGTCGACATTTAAATGAAATGAAACGCTATGGCAGGAGACCCAGGAGGACCCCACTGCTGACACAGAGACATAAAAAAGCAAGACTACAGTTTGCCAAAATGTACTTGAGTAAGCCAAAAGCCTTCTGGGAAAACGTCTTGTGGACAGATGAGACCAAGATAGAGCTTTTCGGTAAAGCACATCATTCTACTGTTTACCGAAAATGGAATGAGGCCTACAAAGAACAAAACACAGTACCTACGGTAAAATATGGTGGAGGTTCAATGATGTTTTGGGGTTGTTTTGCTGCCTCTGGCACTGGGTGCCTTGACTGTGTGCAAGGCATCATGAAATCTGAGGATTACCAAAGGATTTTGGGTCGCACTGTAGGGCCCAGTGTCAGAAAGCTGGGTTTGCGTCCAAGATCCTGGGTCTTCCAGCAGGACAATGACCCCAAACATACGTCAAAAAGCACTCAGAAATGGATGGCAAAGAAGCGCTGGAGAGTTCTGAAGTGGCCAGCAATGAGCCCAGATCTAAATCCCATTGAACACCTGTGGAGAGATCTTAAAATTGCTGTTGGGAAAAGGTGTCCTTCCAATAAGAGAGACCTGGAGCTGTTTGCAAAGGAAGAGTGGTCCAAAATTCCGGGTGAGAGGTGTCAGAAGCTTATTGATGGTTATAGGAAGCGACTGATTTCAGTTATGTTTTCCAAAGGGTGTGCAACCAAATATTAAGTTAAGGGTGCCAATACTTTTGTCCAGCCCATTTTTGGGGTTTTGTGTGACATTATGTCATATTTGCTTTTCTGCCTCTGTTTTATATTTGTTCCAATACATACAAAGGGAATAAACATGTGTATAGCAAAACATGTGTTAATGCAATACCTTTTTTGTGTGAAATACTTGATTTTCAGGAAAAATATCAAGGGTGCCAACAATTTCGGCCATGACTGTATTTAGAGTTCAGTCGTATATAAAACCTAGTCCCATAGTCACGGTGGTGCCTGAACAGAGAGGAATCTAACTTTCATGGCTCATGGCAAGCCCTCTGACAACTTAGCCCTGCTGTAGGCCTTTTCTAGCCAGGCTTCCAACCTGGAGTTGCCACCTGCCTGGTCTTCTAAACCACTGTCCAGTTTTTGGAGTACTAACAAAGTTTTAGGGTGGACTACAGATGGGTGCCATTTTTTTTTTTTTTAAATCTTGATACTCTTCTAACTTGTGCATGGCCCAACTCCTTCAGCTCTAGCTGTGCAATATGTGGTAGAACTGCTTGTTGGTGGCTGGTGGACTAGCTTGCCTGTGGCCATAGCGAGCAGCCAAGCCGATCCTCAATGTAACTGACCTTATACTTTTGCCCACGACTCTTCCTGTTGTATGGATGACGGGCAGAGACCAACCCCCTCTCCACCCTCCTGGTTGTGTGGCTTCACCCCCTAACTCCCAGGAGCTCCAGATGCTGGCCTCACCTTTCTCCAGCCCAACAGCCAGGAGACATCAGAAGACCGTTCCCACTCTCTTCATAGCAGCACTGTGACTAAATAAAGGCACCGCATGGCTTGATATAGTTAACGTTCTATTATTGGAAAACTTCAGTTAATAACAGCTATTCTCATGTTGCAGATCACAACACAGTTCCATCAGCAGCAAGGAACATTTGGTCTTAGGCCCTGCTGGAGGCTGCTCATGTTTTCTGCAGAAGGGACCTCACTCCCTGTAGACCTGCTACTCTTCTCTTCCTGGGATAAGGAGGGGAGGAACCGAGGGATAGAACAAGCCCAAGTTTTCCTCTGGGCCTGCACTGATCCGCTGTATATCTCCTTCTTTCTTGAGGTTAGGATGGGGAACCCTGGAGCACCCCAGAGGGGGAAGAGCAGAAGCACAGCAGCTGGATTTTGCATCTTCTCCTTCCTCTCCAGTCCGCCCCACCTCCCTCCCTAGTCAAGTCTAAGCTCCCAGCCTTCTCCCAGAGGAAGAAGCCACCTTAAATGGGACCTACTCTACTCTACCACCTGCCTACAGGTTGCTTGTAGAAGTCCATGTGACAAGGAAAAAATGCCAGAGTACATTTGAGAGAAAGGGATGGAGCATTGCCACCCCATAACAGGAAAGGCCTACATGAGGGCCATTATGACAGGGTCACAAGTTATTGTTTACCCCAGAGAGGGAAAAGCAGAAGCACAGCAGCTGGATGTTGCTTTTTCTCCTTCCTCTCCAGTCTGACCCACCTCCCTCCCTAGTCAAGCCTAAGCTCCCAGCCTTCTCCCAGAGGAAGAAGACACCTTAAATGGGACCTACTCTACCACCTGCCTACATTCTGCTTGTAGAAGTCCATGTGACAAGGAAAAAATGCCAGAGTACATTTGAGAGAAAGGGATGGAGCATTGCCACCCCATAACAGGAAAGGCCTACATAAGGGTCATTATGACAGGGTCACAAGTTATTGTTTACCCCAGAGAGGGAAAAGCAGAAGCACAGCAGCTGGATGTTACTTTTTCTCCTTCCTCTCCAGTCTGACCCCCCTCCCTCCCTAGTCAAGCCTAAGCTTCCAGCCTTCTCCCGGAGGAAGAAGACACCTTAAATGGGACCTAATCTACCACCTGCCTACAGATTGCTTGTAGAAGTCCATGTGACAAGGAGAAAATGCCAGAGTTAATTTGGGAGAAAAGGACAGAGCATTGCCACCCCATAACAGGAAGGGCCTACATGAGGGCCATTATGACAGGGTCACAAGTTATTGTTTTGAACAAAAGGGGCAGATTTTAAAATGACTTTCAAAGTTAGCTTCACATTATGAAGCATGCATGAGATTTCGGTACTTTAAAGTGGACCTTTCCTCAAAATGGAAGGTCTACTTATTCAATGGGAGCCATTTCTCCACCATGCAAAATCAAAAATCTAAAAAAAAAAATACCTGCGGAGAAAAGTGAAAATATATACAGCAAATAAGTTACATGGCCAATAGTTGAGGTAGAGAAAAGAAAGGAGGTTTGGGTTGTGGTCTACCATAACAGCAGATGTGGAATAGGAGCTAGGTATTGGCCCAGGTGCTTATAGTCTCCTATGTGGTAGAAGACTATGTGTGGACAGATGTGGTAGAGGTTGGTGAAGCAACAGCTTTATACAGACAGGGGAAGAGCTGTATGGGTGAGTTGACAGAGCAGTAGTGTAAAAGTTGGTGTGGTGAGGGTTTAGTCTGCCAGTATGGCTGTCTGGGAAGAATAATGGGAAAAGAAGCAGTTGGGGCATGGGAGCCAAATACCCCACATTGTGCAGATCTGGTCACCTAGTTCAGGGGCCCCTGAACAGGATGGAAAACAGGGTGAGATAGTTCTGTATCCAGAAAAGCTGGCTGTAGTCATTCTATCTCTTATGGTGGTGGAGCCTAGAGCAGCTTGCAAAACGCCTTTCAGGCTAGGCTAAATGTTCTCTAAAGTGAGTCTATCCACCTGGAGGACCTGGGTGAAGTGTACTTGAGGGCCAGCTGCAGTAATCCTATCTCTGGAATGACAAGCAGGAAGTCGTAAGCTGGACATAGCCTAAGGCAAGACAGAGCCCTTTAAGTGAATACTAATTACCCTGTGAAAGAGCGAGACTGTAAAAGGGAAGGGTGAAGTGTTATGTGCTGCTTTCACATGTGACTGCTGCAGATCATCCACTACTGTCAAGTGACCCCAGATAGTATGTCTATACTTCTTTTGTGTGGACATTCCTTTTTTCAGAATATAAAAGCTAATGGCTGGGGATATCATGGGAAGGCCTTTGGCAAGGAGTGGACACATTATGGCAAAGATTTAGGGCTTCAAACAGTAGGTTGTTGTTCTATCAAGAAGAAGCAGGGTAGGGACTTATACCAATTGGTGCTAAAATCAGCCAAACACAAGTCTCCTCACCTTAACCAGGGTTATGGTCTTTGTTGAGAGAAAAAGGATCCTGTGGTGAGACAGGGTTCTTTGGCACCCAAGGCAAACAGATCAAAGTGCACCCCCCTTCATGAACTATGAAGTAATTCAGCAACATAGGTTGCAGTTCCTTTCCTTCTTGTGCCCTCCTCCTGCTGTAGCACCCAAGGTGGTTACCTCTTCTGCCTGTCCTTGGCCCAGTACTGCTGCTGAGGATGATGGCCATGGACATCACAGTTGAGGGTGAAGCTGTGGTATGGGTGACATGAAGGCGGAAGACAGGTAGGGACAGTAAGGCAAGTTTGACAGGGAAGTAGCAGAGGGAAGTTGGTCAAGGCAACAGCTCCAGGTCATGAGAGTACTGGTGAGGGAAAGGAAGGTGGGAGAAGAGTAGAGATAAATTGACTGGGTAGTGGTGGAGGGATCAGTAAAAGGAGGTAGGTGAGACATTATAAAAAGAGTTTAAAGTATTGGTGGAGCACTTGAACTGAACTTCGAAAACAGTCCTTAATTCTGGAAACAAAGGCTACAGTCTATAAGCCATTAAGACTGGAGTGGTCCTTGGAGTGCTGGTAGAAGGACATATTTGAATGTATTCCACAGATGTTTTGTAACCCCAGTAGGTTGTTATTTGTGGCAATAAAAAGTCACAGTAGACTTCCTTCATGGAATGTCAGGAGTTCCCAACCTCTAAAACCCACTTTACTTGTTCACTTGGCTTGTTGTAAGATTTGCCACTCTATACGTCACCTAAAAAGCTTCTTAGAGTCCTAATCTTCTACGTTAAAAAACGTACTCTACTTAAGTGGAAACAGACCTCACCTCCTTCCCGTGAATGGTTTCCTTGATTAGCATCAAGGTACCTCCTTACAACCAACGTATGAGTTTAGCGGGAATAGGAAACCATTTGATAACATTGGAGGACCTTGGATCTCCTTGCCCCACACATTACTCACACTACTCCCTGGTGTCTAGTCCATGTAGTGCTTATTTTCTTTAATGTCTTGTAATAAACCCATTTTTACTTCCTGTTACCATGTGATATTCGGTTATCTGTTTGTAATATTGTGGGCCATACACCAAAATCAGAGGTCCATAGTGTTTCGGTATGTATTGTAATGTTCTCTGTATTGTGTTTTCGTCACGTGTTGGGGCCAATGAGCCTCCAAAACACATTAGCTACTACTGTGACTTTTTTTTTGACAAATAAAACAGGTACAGGTGGTAAGGGAAAGGAAAGAGAATCTGGAGGAACATGATGGAGGAAGAAGAGTTAGAATCTAGAGGAACATGATGGAGGAAGAAGAGTTAGAATCTGGAGGAACATGATGGAGGAAGAAGAGTTAGAATCTGGAGGAACATGATGGAGACAGAAGAGTTAGAATCTGGAGGAACATGATGGAGGAAGAAGAGTTAGAATCTGGAGGAACATGATGGAGGAAGAAGAGCTAGAATCTGGAGGAACATGATGAAGGAAGAAGAGTTAGAATCTGGAGGAACATGATGGAGGAAGAAGAGTTAGAATCTGGAGGAACATGATGGAGGAAGAAGAGTTAGAATCCGGAGGAACATGATGGAGGAAGAAGAGTTAGAATCCGGAGGAACATGATGGAGGAAGAAGAGTTAGAATCCGGAGGAACATGATGGAGGAAGAAGAGTTAGAATCCGGAGGAACATGATGGAGGAAGAAGAGTTAGAATCCAGAGGAACATGATGGAGGAAGAAGAGCTAGAATCTGGAGGAAGAAGAGCTAGAATCTGGAGGAACATGATGGAGAAAGAAGAGTTAGAATCTGGAGGAACATGATGGAAGAAGAAGAGTTAGACTCTGGAG
Source organism: Staurois parvus (assembly GCF_062004578.1). Taxonomy (NCBI): domain Eukaryota; kingdom Metazoa; phylum Chordata; class Amphibia; order Anura; family Ranidae; genus Staurois; species Staurois parvus. Next base: position 411,013 of record NW_028318752.1, read on the forward strand.
GAACATGATGGAGGAAGAAAAGTTAGAATCTGGAGGAACATGATGGAGGAAGAAGAGTTAGAATCTGGAGGAACATGATGGAGACAGAAGAGTTAGAATCTGGAGGAACATGATGGAGGAAGAAGAGTTAGAATCTGGAGGAACATGATGGAGGAAGAAGAGTTAGAATCCAGAGGAACATGATGGAGGAAGAAGAGCTAGAATCTGGAGGAAGAAGAGCTAGAATCTGGAGGAACATGATGGAGAAAGAAGAGTTAGAATCTGGAGGAACATGATGGAGGAAGAGGAGTTAGAATCTGGAGGAACATGATGGAGGAAGAAGAGTTAGAATCTGGAGGAACATGATGGAAGAAGAAGAGTTAGACTCTGGAGGAACATGATGGAGGAAGAAAAGTTAGAATCTGGAGGAACATGATGGAGGAAGAAGAGTTAGAATCTGGAGGAACATGATGGAGACAGAAGAGTTAGAATCTGGAGGAACATGATGGAGGAAGAAGAGTTAGAATCTGGAGGAACATGATGGAGGAAGAAGAGTTAGAATCTGGAGGAACATGACGGAGAAAGAAGAGTTAGAATCCGGAGGAACATGATGGAGGAAGAAGAGTTAGAATCTGGAGGAACATGACGGAGGAAGAAGAGTTAGAATCCGGAGGAACATGATGGAGGAAGAAGAGTTAGAATCCGGAGGAACATGATGGAGGAAAAAGAGTTAGAATCCGGAGGAACATGATGGAGGAAGAAGAGTTAGAATCCGGAGGAACATGATGGAGGAAGAAGAGTTCGAATCCGGAGGAACATGATGGAGGAAAAAGAGTTCAAATCCAGAGGAACATGATGGAGGAAGAAGAGTTAGAATCCGGAGGAACATGATGGAGGAAGAAGAGTTAGAATCCGGAGGAACATGATGGAGGAAGAAGAGTTAGAATCTGGAGGAACATGATGGAGGAAGAAGAGTTAGAATCTGGAGGAACATGATGGAGGAAGAAGAGTTAGAATCTGGAGGAACATGATGGAGGAAGAAGAGTTAGATAGTGGAAGGCCTCCTCTAGAGTATTAAACTGTAGACCTGAAGAGTAATTTAGGACAAAATGGTACCGATCTTAGAAGGAGCTTAGTGGTGGTAAGGGTACATTGAGCTGATAGACCTTATCATTGCCTTTCCTGAGAGAGATAGGAAACATATGATTCAGCTTAGGGTGGAATCACCCTTTAATGTCTGTTTTTGCACCTAAAGTGGATTATGCATACTGCTCTTGTGATCTATAAAGGGACTCTTCCTTTCCGTATTATTGAACTTTCTATATAAGGAACTTCTCTAAGATATAATAACCAAGGCTCACGCTGTAACCCTAGCATTAGGCTTTTACAACACGGACACATTGCCACCCCTCCTGTCTGCGCGCTGGTCTCCACACCGCGCTTCTCTTTAACACCGTTGACAGGATTATAACTATATCATTTGCTACAGTGTGAACCTTTTCTTTTTTTTTTTTTTCTTTTTTTAATTTATGAGCATAAGGTTGTCAAGGGCTGCTATGGTAACGGATGGTTGCCAGGGAACCCAAAGCAAGGCAGTTCCTGCAGAGTGTAATAAGGGGTCACATTAACTAACGGAGAGGTGGTGGTTGAGGAGGGGTGTATGCCCACACAAAGTACTTAACCCCTCTAGTGCTGGATGACCACGTGCTAGGCTTTTACTGCCAGGCTTGGTATGGTGTCCAGCAAGGTACATTATTACATGTTTGATTTAGAGAGCTGGAGAAAACTGTCTTGTCTGTATCAATGACTTGAGATCTGGTCCAATGCTATTGGATATTAAGGCTTGAATTTTAGTTGGATGTTACTGGACATTTAAGCTTGAGATCCAGTTGGGTGTTATGGGATAATTAGTCTTGAGACCTGGTTGGATGCTATTGGATATTTAGGCTTGAAATCTAGTTTGATGCTATTGGATATTTAGGCTTGGGATTTGTTTGAATATTCATGGATATTTAGGCTTCCGATCTGGTTAGATGATATTGGATATTTAGTCCTGGGATCTGGTTGAATGCTTTTGGATATTTAGGCTTAAGATCCGGTCGGATGTTACTGGACATTTAGGCTTGAGATCCAGTTGGGTGTTATTGGATAATTAGCCTTGAGACCTGGTTGGATGCTATTGGATATTTATTCTTGAAATCAAGATTGATGCTATTGGATATTTAGGCCTGGGATCTGGTTGAATGCTCATCAATGTTTAGGCTTTAGATCTGATTGGATGCTTTTGGATATTTAAATTTTAGATCTGGGTGGATGTTATTGGATATTTAGGGTTGAGAGCTGGTTGGATCCTATTGGATATTTAGGCTTCAGATCTGGTCAGATACTATTGGATATTTAGGCTTGAGACTTGGTTGCGTTCTAATGGATATTTATGCTTGAGATCTGTTTGGATGCTGTTGGATATTTAGACTTGAAATCAAGTTGGGTGCTATTGGATATTTAAGCTTGAGATCTGGTTGGGTGCTTTTGGATACTTAGGCTTGAGGTCCTGTTGAATTCCATTGAATATTTAGGTCTTAGATTAGATTGGATGCTATTGAACATTTAGGTTTGAGATCTAGTTGAGTGTGATTAGATATTTAGGCTTGAGATCTGGTTGGATGATATTGGATATTTAGGTTTGAGACTTAGTTGGATGTTATTGGACATTTTAGGCTTTGAGGTCTAGTTGGGTGCTATTGGACACTTAGGCTTCAGATTGACTTTGATGCTATTGGATATTTAAGCTTGAGATCTGGTTGGGTGCTTTTGGATACTTAGGCTTGAGGTCCTGTTGAATTCCATTGAATATTTAGGTCTTAGATTAGATTGGACGCTATTGAACATCTAGGCTTGAGAACTAGTTGAGTGTGATTAAATATTTAGGCTTGAGACCTGGTTGGATGCTATTGGATATTTAGGTTTGAGACTTAGTTGGATGTTATTGGACATTTTAAGCTTTGAGGTCTAGTTGGGTGCTATTGGACACTTAGGTTTGAGATCAACTTTGATGCTATTGGATATTTAGGCTTGAAATCTGGTTGTATGCTATTAGATATATAGCCTTCAAGTTCAGAAATCCTCATCCTGTATAGCAATGAACAATCTTAAAACCATTGTGAAGGATTGTGTGGGCTGAAGATCAACTCAAGTGGTTGGAAAATTCAGTGTGGTGTACGGCACCGTCAGTCAATTCCAAAGTGATTTTTTTTTCTTTTCAAACGTTCTATTAATTTTCAAAGTTTCACATATTTGTTACAACATTCCAGAAGGACATTGTCATCTACAGCATTATGTGAATGAGATTATCATAGGACAATGTTTTACGCAATACGAATATAGAATTATTAAGATATTAAAGAACAATCAGAGGTAACCTAAACAACCAGGAATTCTGTCCTTATGGGGCTGATTTACTAAAAATAGAGAGTGCAAAATCTGGTGCAGCTCTATATAGAAACCAGTCAGCTTCCAGGTTTTAATCTCAAAGATTCATTGAACAAGCTGAAGTTAGAATCTGATAGGCTCCATTATTAGTAAATCTCCCCCCTATGTGTTAACAGTTGGAGAACCAGGGGTGTAAGCCCCACTTAACTTCGTAAGGCAGTAATATGGTTTTGGAACCTCTCCACTCAAATTCCGTCAAATGAGAGGTAACCCATTCTGCTCCCTTGACCCCCCGAGATAGGGGGGCTAAGGGGTTGGGAGGGGGCAAAGAGGTGAAAATTGGTAAGATTAAAAAGTGGTGGAAGGGTGCGAGACAAAGAAAGGGGGTGCTGGGTAGGAATGGATGGCCAGCTTTAGGTTCAGTGGCTTAATGGTTAGCACTTCCGCCTAGTACTCCTTGGGTCACTGGTTTGAATCCCACCCATGGCACCACCTGCCTAGAGTTCGCATGTTCTCCCTGTGCTTGCGTGGGTTTCCTCTGGGTACTCCGGTTTCCTCCCACACTCCAAAGACACTCTGGTAGGTTAAATGGCTCCTGTCTAATTGGCCCTAGTATGTATATGTATGAATATGAGTTAGGGACCTTAGATTGTACGCACCTTGAGGGTTAGGGACCTTAGATTGTACGCCCCTTGAGGGTTAGGGACCTTAGATTGTACGCCCCTTGAGGGTTAGGGACCTTAGATTATACACTTCTTGAGGGTTAGGGACAGGGGCGGACTGACCATTTGGAAACTCGGGCACTGCCCGAGGGCACAGGGTCAGTAGGGGGCCCCATGAGATGCCCCTGGTACCTTTTTCATAGGCTTTTTTGAGTTTGGGCAAGGACACGGGCCTCATGATCCCCTATTGCCCGGGGGCCCCATGATTTGTCAGTCCGCCCCTGGTTAGGGACCTTAGATTGTACGCTTCTTGAGAGTTAGGTACCTTAGATTGTACGTTTCTTGAGGGTTAGGGACCTTAGATTGTACGTTTCTTGAGGGTTAGGGACCTTAGATTGTACGTTTCTTGAGGGTTAGGGACCTTAGATTGTACGCCCCTTGAGGGTTAGGGACCTTAGATTGTACGCACCTTGAGGGTTAGGGACCTTAGATTGTACGCCCCTTGAGGGTTAGGGACCTTAGATTGTACGCCCCTTGAGGGTTAGGGACCTTAGATTGTACGCCCCTTGAGGGTTAGGGACCTTAGATTGTACACCCCTTGAGGGCTGGGGACCTTGGATATGCTCCTTGAGGGTTAGGGACCTTAGATTGTACACCCCTTGAGGGTTAGGGACCTTAGATACGCCCCTTGAGGGTTAGGGACCTTGGATGATACGCTCCTTGAGAGTTAGGTACCTTAGATTGTAGGCCCCTTGAGGGTTAGGGACCTTAGATACGCTCCTTGAGGGTTAGGGACCTTAGATTGTATGCCCCTTGAGGGTTAGGGACCTTAGATTGTACGCCCCTTGAGGGTCAGGGACCTTAGATTGTACACCCCTTGATGGTTAGGGACTGATGTGAATGTACAATGTATGTGTGTAAATTGATGGCGCTATATAAGTACCTGAAATAAATAATTAATAATTCATGCTCTGCTTGCATTGCATAGACAAGCACAGAAACCCAGTAATGACATCTCTGAGTCTAAAATAAGGTATATAATGGAAATGGAAAAGCTTTCATTAAAATTTGAATTATCATGTTGATGAAGGAGGGACCAGGAAAGGGAAAATATAAGCAGATCAAACTTTAAGGAGCCGGCGTTCTCTGCACTGGCTCCCTCTGCTGTCTCCCCGGCGTGGCGCCTTTGTTAGACCGGGGTATTATGATGAAGGTACAGCCGTCGTTTTCTGTAATCTTCTCACCTCCCCTCCAGAAGGTGAACGCGCAGCTGGTTCCTCTGCGGTGACAGATGTGAAAGGCAGTTAAACCTCATCCCTTAAAACCGCGGAGTTGACAAGAAGGAGCTGCAGCCGGTCGCCTCCGCTCTGCGCTGGAGACGAACATTCTTTTGCACGGGGAAGTCGCTGCGGTTTCACAAAACAGTACAAGAAAAAAAAGGAACAAAGTTACTAAAAGAGAGAGAGATCTGAAAATAAAAAAGAGATTTTCTGTGGGGAAAAAACACAGAACGCCAGGCGAGCGGCGAAATACACATTTGAAATACATTTTATGTAAAACGCTTTATCTGCCGTAGGAAGTCTGTTCAGCCAGTCTTGTGATACAGCCGTCCACAGCATGGCCAGGTCTCTGACCTCCACTGTAATTTGGAAATACAACTTGGTCATGCCCCTACCCTGCATATAATGGATGTAAAACCTGTTTATTCCAGAGGTGGTGGTGATGGGGGGGGGGGGGGGTGTATAATCAGGGCTTTTATCTCAGAGAATAGGTATAGGTATACCCATTTCTGAGTCAACGCTTGTCTCTGCCTACCTCCGAGCGCCATCAGTTGGTCCCGCCCCCCAGTACCATCCCTTTTAGTGTATACCAGGGGCAGACTGACAACTCATGGTGCCCCCGGGCAATAGGGGATCATGGGGCCCCTGTGTCCTTGCCCAAACTCAAAAAAGCTTATGAAAAAGGTACCAGGGGCATCTCATGGGCCCCCCTACTGACCCCGGGCCCTTGGGCAGTTCCTGAGTTTCCAAATGGTCAGTCCACCCCTGGTGTATACGGAACCAAGTATCATTAGGTGGTGCTAAGTAATTTATATGGAATGTGTTAAGGATAACAAGAAGGAAGTAAAGTCGATCCCCTGCAGCCAGCAACAATATACCCCCCGGCCACAATAGATCCCCCTACCATCAATATACCCTCCCCCCAGAAAAAATAGATCCACCCCAGCAATAATAGATCTCCCAGAAGCCAGGATCAGTAGATCTGTGTCTCAACAGTAGATGCTTCCCAGCAGCAATTAAAGTTTTACTAAACCCCGGACCCTGCATTCACTATATCCGGTCTCCTCAGACCCTGCATTCACTATATCCGGTCTCCCCGGACCCTGCATTCACTATATCCGCTCTCCCCGGACCATGCATTCACTATATCCGCTCTCCCCGGACCCTGCATTCACAATATCCGCTCTCCCCGGACCCTGCATTCACTATATCCGGTCTCCTCGGACCCTGCATTCACTATATCCGCTCTCCCCGGACCCTGCATTCACTATATCTGGTCTCCCCGGACCCCGCATTTACTATATCCGCTCTCCCCGGACCCTGCATTCACTATATCCGCTCTCCCCAGACCCTGCATTCACTATATCTGGTCTCCCTGGACCCTGCATTCACTATATCCGGTCTCCCCGGACCCCGCATTCACTATATCCGGTCTCCCCGGACCCTGCATTCACTATATCCGCTCTCCCCGGACCATGCATTCACTATATCCGCTCTCCCCGGACCCTGCATTCACAATATCCGCTCTCCCCGGACCCTGCATTCACTATATCCGGTCTCCTCAGACCCTGCATTCACTATATCTGGTCTCCCCGGACCCCGCATTTACTATATCCGCTCTCCCCGGACCCTGCATTCACTATATCCGCTCTCCCCGGACCCCGCATTCACTATATCCGCTCTCCCCGGACCCCGCATTCACTATATCCGCTCTCCCCGGACCCTGCATTCACTATATCCGGTCTCCCCGGACCCTGCATTCACTATATCCGGTCTCCTCAGACCCTGCATTCACTATATCCGCTCTCCCCGGACCCTGCATTCACTATATCCGGTCTCCTCAGACCCTGCATTCACTATATCCGCTCTCCCCGGACCCTGCATTCACTATATCTGGTCTCCCCAGACCCTGCATTCACTATATCCGGTCTCACATTCACTATATCCGGTCTCCCCAGACCCTGCATTCACTATATCCGGTCTCACATTCACTATATCCGGTCTCCCCGGACCCTGCATTCACTATATCCGGTCTCCTCAGACCCTGCATTCACTATATCCGCTCTCCCCGGACCCTGCATTCACTATATCCGGTCTCCTCAGACCCTGCATTCACTATATCTGGTCTCCGCGGACCCTGCATTCACTATATCTGGTCTCCCCAGACCCTGCATTCACTATATCCGGTCTCACATTCACTATATCCGGTCTCCCCAGACCCTGCATTCACTATATCCGGTCTCACATTCACTATATCCGGTCTCCCCGAACCCCGCATTCACTATATCCACTCTCCCCGGACCCTGCATTCACTATATCCACTCTCCCCGCATTCACTATATCCGGTCCCCCCGGACCCTGCATTCACTATATCCGCTTTCCCCGGGACCCTGCTATCACTATATCTGGTCTCCCCGGACCCTGCATTCACTATATCCGCTCTCCCCGGACCCTGCATTCACTATATCCGGTCCCCCCAGACCCTGCATTCACTATATCCGGTCTCCCCGGACCCTGCATTCACTATATCCGCTCTCCCCGGACCCTGCATTCACTATATCCGGTCCCCCCAGACCCTGCATTCACTATATCTGGTCTCCCCGCACCCTGCATTCACTATATCCGGTCTCCCCGGACCCTGCATTCACTATATCCGGTCTCCCACAGTACACAGAACATGGAAATGCAGTTGTTTAAGTAAATATAAACTGCTAAATACCTTTTCTCATCAGCAGTTAGAGCAGTCTTGTGACTTCTATCAGTGTCGAGCACAGCACTGGCTAAAGCTTGTAGGAGGAGTTTTCTTTCTGCTCTAGGAGGATGCAGAACCCCTGACCCTCTGTCTGGACAGTGCTGATTGGTCCTGTGCTGATTACATGCACTCTCCCAAGGAAAGACAAATCCTCTCTAGCAATACACATTAAACTGAGCATGTGCAGAATGGCTATGGGTTCAGTCTGTCTTATCAGGAAATAAGACGTGGACATTTGAACAAGAGGAGGAGCAGAGAAGACAGGCTCAAATGGCCTTTTTACATATTGCGGAGGATTAACCTTTTAGGTTCCACAGTGAGTATAACAAGCATGCTTTACTGCATCTACAGACTGATTTTACTGTTGTGGGTTTAGTGACACTTTAACCGCCCAACAACATAGAATCCCCCAGAATCTAACATCAATAAATCCCTCCAGCCCAGCTCAGCACCCCTTGCCATTGCATACAGTCAGTGTTGGAGGTGCCAAAACTGCACTATCCAGCATTGAAAAAAAGTACTGGTTATAATGGAGCTGCCCCAAGAAGTCTGCTCCACGTGTCAGCCTTCTCATGGACATCACCGCATTCAATGCAGGACTATCAGGCATCCAGGGCCCATCTACATTCCAAGAAGATTGGAATGGGGTAGCTATCAGTCTTTGTTTTGCCACAATAAATTATTTTCCCTTCACTTTCTGCATAGATGCCACTGTCCTGATTTGCTGGGAAATTCCCATATCTTAAACTTCTATTCCAATGCTGTGTCCTGGGCTTGCCTTCAGGCTTTCTCTCTGATTGAAACTTCGTATGGATTGGGCAGTCAAGGAGGAAGGGCAAAAAGTCACTGCACTGACTCATGTGCAAATTTAAGCTTGTGCTATTGAGCTCTGTCAACACAAGACTTTTTTTCAACAGAGCAGCTAAGAATAGCCCAGTGCACATGTGATCCGGAGGCCAGCAAGCTAAATAGGAGAATGCAAAAAAATAATCATTATTACTTGATTAAAAAAAATTTAAATACATTTTTTATATAATATATATATATATATATATATATATATATATATACATATACAGTTGCAAGAAAAAGTATGTGAACCCCTTAGGATTCCGTGGAGTTTTGCATGAATTGGGCATAAAATGTGCTCTGAACGTCATCTAAGTCACAACAATAGAAGAACACAGTCTGCTGAACATAATACTACACAAACATTAGATGTTGCCATGGTTTAATTGCACATAACATGTAAACATTCACAGTGCAGGGAGGAAAAAGTATGTGAACCTTTGGATTTAATAACTGGTTGCCCCTCCTTTGGCAGCAATAACCTCAACCAAACGTTTCCTGTAGTTGCAGATCAGACCTGCACAACGATCTGGAGTAATTTTGGACCACTCCTCTTCACAAAACTGTTTCAGTGTAGCAATATTCTTGGGATGTCTGGTGTGAATCGCTCTCTTAAGGTCATGCCACAGCATTTCAATCGGGTTGAGGTCAGGACTCTGACTGAGCCACTCCAGAAGGCGTATTCTGTGCTGTTGCAGCCATTGTTTTGTTGAATTACTTGTATGCTTTGGGTCATTGTCCTGTTGCATCACCCATCCTCTGCGGAGCTTCAGTTGGCGGACAGATGGTCGTACGTTTTCCTGCAAAATGTCTTGATAAACTCTGAAATTCATTTTCCCATCAATGACAACAATCCGTCCAGGCCCTGAGGCAGCAAAGCAGCCCCAAACCATGATGCTCCCTCCGCCATGTTTTACAGTGGGGATGAGGTTTTGATGTTGGTGGGCTGTGCCTTTTTTTCTCCACACATAGTGTTGTGTGTTCTTCCCAAACAACTCAATCTTGGTTTCATCTGTCCACAGTATATTTTGCCAGTAGTGCTGTGGAACATCCAGGTGTTCTTTTGCAAACTTCAAACGTGCTGCAATATTCTTTTTGGACAGCAATGGCTTCCTCCGTGGTGTCCTCCCATGTACTCCATTCTTGTTTAATGTTTTCCTTATTGTAGATGTGTCAACAAAAATGTTAGCATGTGCCAGAGATTTCTGTAGGTCTTTAGCTGACACTCTGGGATTCTTCTTTACCTCATGCAGCATTCTGCGCTGTGCTCTTGCAGTCATTTTTACAGGACGACCGCGCCTAGGGAGAGTAGCAACAGTGCTAAACTTTCTCCATTTGTAGACAGTCTGTCTTACCGTGGACACATGAACATCAAGGCTTTTGGAGATACTTTTGTAACCCTTTCCAGCTTCATGCAAGTCAACAATTCTTGATCGTAGGTCTTCTGAGAGCTCTTTTCTGCAAGGTATGGTCCACATCAGACAGTTCTTCTTGAAACCAGTAAACCTAAAACAGGTGTGTGTTTTTTAAGGGCAGGACAGCTGTCAGCAACACATCCAATATCATCACACTGATTGGAGTCAAGGTTGGCTCACTCCTGGCTCCAATTAGCTCTGGGAGAAGTCATTAAGCTAGGGCCTCACATACTTTTTCCTCCCTGCACTGTGAATGTTTACATGTTATGTGCAATTAAACCATGGCAACATCTAATGTTTGTGTAGTATTATGTTCAGCAGACTGTGTTCTTCTATTGTTGTGACTTAGATGACATTCAGAGCACATTTTATGCCCAATTCATGCAAAACTCCACGGAATCCCAAGGGGTTCACATACTTTTTCTTGCAACTGTATTATTATATATATAATATTACATATATATATATTATATTATATATATATATATATATATATATATATATATAATATTATAATATATATTATATATTATATTATATATATATTATATATATATATATTATATAGATATATATATTATATTTAGATATATATATTATATTTAGATATATATATTATATTTATATTTTATATATTATATTATATTATATATATTATATATATTATATATATATTATATTATATATATATTATATTATATATATTATATATTTTATATATTATATATATTATATATATATATTATATATATATTATATCATATATATATTATATCATATATATATATATATATATATTATATATATTATATCTTATATATATATATTATATATATATATATTTATATATATAATATAATATCATATATACTATATATATTTATATTATATTATATATTATATTATATATATATTATATTATATATATATATTTTAGAAAATGTTTTTGTTTTGACCATAACAAAAATCTATAAAGCCACTATTCTCTATAGGAAAGCAATGAACTATAAGATGTATACAGTCAATGCCTCCAATTCCTTGATGCTGCAATAAAAGCAAACCTTTCAAAGTTGCCCGAGTACACCAACACACCAACCCCACCCCCAGCAGGGACAAGGCAATAATGAGTTAATCCATCAGCTGCCACCAGATGCCATCACCTTCTTCAAGCACTTCTCACTTTCTGAGCACTCCAGGAAAGGGCGTCTGTTCTGCCATCTTGTTGCTCGTCTCCAAAGCAACAGAAGGAGCGAGCCACGGGAGAGTCACAGAACATCCTTCTCATCTCCGCCTTGTGGGGCTTTATAACATAATGGGCAACCTGCAAGGGGAGCTGTCACACGTCAATCCATTTTTTCTGAACTCGTACGTGGCGCTTCCTTGCGTTGGCAAGGGCTAGAATCTTCTTCTTTGATCTGCAGGTCAAACACTCAACGATGAAACCTTGCAGTAACGACTCCTCTCCTTGGGACCCATTCACACCAGTGGGCACACGCTAAGGTACGCATACCATGTACCTGCTGGTGCGCATGACGTACGTATGCTGCGAAGTGTTGTACAGCACAGTGCTTGGGGTTTTTTTTCAAGTTTTAATTATTTTGACACTCGTTTAACTCTAAATATGTCAGCACTTTGCGGTGCATTATAGCGTGTTGCAACGCACTGCGCTGAAATGCATCAGGTCCTGCTTTTTATCAGTGCGCTCCAATCATGTGAATTGTACAACAGAACAAAAGGCAAATTGCATTGTCTATGAGTTGAGATTGCATTGGACTATGCTGAAGACCTTGAAGGTTCAGTATCACCCAAATGCAATGCTTTGATTACAGCTGGAACCTGGTGGGCTGAGTCAGCCCCCGTCTTAAGTCTTGAATGGATCAACAGTGAGATCTCTTTGCCATTATTCTCAACTCTATTCCAGTCCACATGGAAGCTAAGGGTCTTTGGTGACGTAGTTGAAGTTACTTAGATGTATCTAACCTAGGTTTTGAAACCAGGGTTCATGGAAGCCTACAGTTCCTCCATGAGCAATGAGCAACTTCTGCCTCTCAGATAAGTACCACTGACACCATCGTTTTAGCTATCTGTAAGGGGAGTAATTTTTCCCAATGACCCCAAGTGTAAGGAACATTGAAGGTTCAGTCCCACCCAAATGCAATGCTTTGATTACAGCTGGAGCCTGGTGGGCTGAGTCAGCCCCCGTCTTCAGGTCTTGAATGGCTCAACAGCGAGATCTCCTTGCCATTATTCTCAACTCTATTCCAGTCCACCTGGAAGCTAAAGGTCTTTGGTGCCGTAGTTGAAGTTACTTAGATGTATCTAACCCAGGTTTTCTCAACCAGGGTTTCATGGAAGCCTACAGTTCCTCCATGAGCAATGAGCAACTTCTGCCTATCAGATAAGTACCACTGACACCATCGTTTTAGCTATCTGTAAGGGGAGTAATTTTTCCCAATGACCCCAAGTGTAAGGAACATTCTGTCCACTGTTCATCATGCTAATGTATTAAGAATTGTAGATTTAGTAATAATAAGTAGAGGAGTTCTCTTGACCCTTTATTACAAAGGTTCCTCTGTGTTGAAAAGGTTGAGAAAGGCTGTTCTAACCTTTTGTGACAACCTTTTGATACTTTTTAAAGAAGCAACTTGGTGTCACTAAGGTCTGTGTCAGGCAACCTCTGTGTCCCAAACCAAGCAGAGCTAAAACTGGGGAACTCAAGGGGCTTATATTTTCATAGCTCCCAACTGTCCCCCATTTGGAAGGACTGCCCCACCTTTGGAACCAAACCCCCTTGTCCCATTGGGTCCAATGTATAGACCAGCCTTTCTCAACCTTTTCAAAACAGAAGAACCCTTGAAATACATTTTCGGTCTCAGGGAACCCCGAAATACATTTTCGGTCTCAGGGAACCCCTGCTAAAATGTACTATATCTACAGTTCATGGTACATTAATGTGATGGTCAGTGGGAAGAATGCTCCTTACACTTGTGGTCACTGGGAAGAATTAGCACCTTACAGATAGCTAGAAGGATCAATGGTGTCAGCAGGAACTTATCTTAGAGACAGAACTTGCTCTATGCTCAAGGAACCCCTAGCAACCTCTGGAGGAACCTTGGTTGAGAAACCTAGGTATAGACTATTATAACTAATCCCTACCAGGCAATGCACATAAATCAGCTAACTACTTTAATTTATTTTCCATAGAATACCATGGTCAGCACTTCAACTCTTTGTTGCACCTTCCACTATAACATAGCGGTGACTGGTGCAGAGGTTGGTAGCATTGATCTGTTGATCTATCTTGACCCATTCCTCCTGTCAGTGAAGAACTTCCTGTCTTAGGGTGAAAATGCTGACAAAGTCAGAAGCAGCATTGTTATCCTAAGACAGAAAGTCCCTTACTGGCAGGATCAATGGGTCAAGATAGATCAACAGGTCAAATGAAAGCCTTCAAAGAGAAAGCAGATCCCTCAATACCACCATCAATGGAGTGTTAGCTACCAGGATTTCTTTTGAAGGCTTTACAATGGGAATTAAGAAAGTTGGGAATCCGAAGAAGGCTGTACTGGATGAATGCCATGTTGAACATAAGGACCATACAGCAGGCAGGCCTGTATGACTGCTCAATCACGGTTGGAATTTCAAACCACCATCCCTCAACTATGGCCAGCCTTTGTCACAAAAGCCTAACGTTTTGTGTTAAATTTCACGTTCTCATCCTGCTGGCAGCAAAACAGTTAAAGTTTACACTTTATGGGTCCGCTACACCCCTTGTAGGCAAACACCGTGCCTCACCTTACCTGAGGCCTGTACATAAAGTGGAATGGGAGAGGCGCACAGATAACCCCCGACAAGGACAAAAACATCCCTCATAAATGAGACAGCTTGAATGGGACCAGCGGACGTGGAGTGAAAGGCCTTATCAGGGCACGGCCCTTCACTTACCTCAGCATTGTCAAAAAAAGCGGAACCCCACCCATGGCTGAAATTGCAGTCGTCATCCTTATATCCGCTCATCTGGATCAGAAAACAAATATGAGTTATAGGGACGGACACGTAGTTCACCTGAATGAAAAGAAAAAATGCTGTTTCTTACCTATTATCCCTCATTGCTATGGGAGACCCATAAACAAAGCCTTAGTACTGTGCAGATTCAAGCTGAACTCTGGCCTTCACTTTAATCTAGTACAGTTGTATCAGCTCCTCTACTGGACTGAAATTGCTTACTCTGATGCAGGGGCGGACTGACAACTCATGGGGCCCCAGGAATAGGGATCATGGGGCCCTTGTTTCCTTGCCCAAACTCAAAAAAGCCTATGAAAAAGGTACCAGGGGCATCTCATGGGGCCCTTGTTTCCTTGTCCAAACTCAAAAAAGCCTATGAAAAAGGTACCAGGGGCATCTCATGGGGCCCCCTACTAACCCCGGGCCATCGGGCAGTGCCCGAGTTTCCAAATGGTCAGTCCGCCCCTGCTCTGATGTCACGGAACATTGTGAGCTTCTCAGAATGTGCATTAGAAGCTGCAGCAAGTCAGATAAAGCCCACCTCATTTCCTGGCTGAAGGACTCCAGCATTATCCAGCCCAGCCTTTTGTAACAAAGTTTTGTGGAAACCTAAGGTTCCTCCAGAGGTTGCTAGGGGTTCCTAGAGCAATGACTCTCATATGAGTGACCACTGAGCCCAATTATCTTTTTTAGCTATCTGGCGAACACTCTACCCACTGACCACCAATGTATGGAACATTCTTCCCATGGACCACCAATGTAAGGAGCATTCTTCTCACTGTCCACCAATGTAGGGAGAATTCTTCACACTGACAACCAATGTAAGGAGCATTCTTCCTACTGACCACCAATGTAAGAAGCATTCCTCTCACAGACCAATGTAAGGAGCATTCTTCTCACAGACCAATGTAAGGAGCATTCTTCTCACAGACCAATGTAAGGGGTAATCTTCTCACTGACCACGAATGTAAGGAACATTCTTCCCATTAACCACCGTTCTAAGAAGCATTCTTTCTACTGACCACCAATATAAGGAACATTCCTCCCACTGACCACCAATGTAAGGGGCATTCTTCTCACTGACAAGCATTGTAAGGAGCATTCTTCTTCCCAATAAAACAGTGAAAACAATCTGCGCAGTTGATAATAAAGGTCCATAGATGCATGAAAAATACAATAAATCTAAAAAATCAAAAGTGATTGCTGCTGAGGAAGCTCTGGTACAGTATTTGGAGCCAATGGACATTCTGCCCACCAATGTAAGGCCTTTCTTTACACTGACCCCCAATGTAAAGACAATTCTTTCTATTGACAACCAATGTAATGGACATTCTTTCCACTGACCACCAATGGTAACCAAGGTTATAGGTTTCCATCAGGGTAATGGGGTCATTTTCACAATTACAGTGCCACCAATTTAGAGAGACTGTCTCTATTGACCATCTAGAGAAGTTTCACTGACCACCAATATAAGTGAGTTTTTGGAATGTTTTAATGCAGGTTGGTGCTCACCTTTCAGCCTCTTCCTTCTAGCAATAATGATGTCACAGCAGATTTTCCAGTTTGGCCAAAGCATTGGCATGAAGCACTAAGAGTGCGAACCTAGGCTTCCTGTTGATGCTAATTTGTTAGGAACTATAGATCCAGTAGCTATTAACAGGGGTTCCTGAGACTTGAACATTAGTTGAAGGGTTCCGCCATGTTAAATATATTGAGAAAGGATAGCCCTTTCCTCTGCAAGGCTGGGCAAGGTTATTGTCCCAAGTCTGCAAAACTAAAACCCACCGCTGCCGTCAAAAGTGTGAGGATTGCATTATCAGCACTGAGCAAACTTTTTGGCACTATTTAAATACTGTATAATAGTAATCAGCCTCACCCCGGCAAAAGATGGTCCAGCCCTAGGGACAAAGATCTAAGCACCAGCAGTCTGAGAGTGATCCTCAGTGAGGTTGATTGACTCAACAGGTAACCCTTTACACACAGAAACAAGACGACTATTTTTTACAATCTGACAACCAACATATTATTGCAAAGGAAAAAAAAAAATCACAATTTGATAGAGACTAAGCATGATATAAATCAGATGAATATATCACTTAGGAGAGTGGATGTGACCGATTTGCCTGCTGTACATTATAGCATAGACATGTTTGGTATCAAACTAATCAGGACTTATACATTCAGGTAGAATGCATAAGTAATGAAGGTGATTGTTCTGAATGTATCTTTTTTTCATAACCAGTATTATAGATTATGTGTAGAGAGAGCTCGGTTATGTGAAAAGGGTCAGTTTAGGGTCAAGTAGAACCAGCTTCATTGATGGCCAATTATGACCAGAACACAGCATGTTGAGGTTTTGTGACATTGTGATTTTATGATAGCTATTAGCAGGCTTTGCTTAACCGCCTCCCGCCCGCCATATAGTAAAATGACGGATGCAAGGCAGTTCTCTCTTTCTGGGAGGACGTCATATGCCCTGATGATCTGTGTAGCCCCAGCAGCGCCACCTGTCAGTGTCCATCAGTTCCAGCTCTCAGTTCTCATCCATGCCACCTGCCAGTGCCACATCAGTGTCACATTTCAGTGCCCATCAGTGCCACATCAATGCCACATATCAGTGCTGCCTATCAGTGCCATGTACGAGTGCTGCCTTTCAGTGCCCATCAGTGATGCCTGTCAATGCCCATCAGTGCCACCTACCAGTGCCTCCTCATCAGTGCCCATCAGTGCCACCTATCAGTGTCCATCAGTGCAGCCTATCAGTGCCCATCAGTGCAGCCTCATTAGCGCACATCAGTGAAGGAGAAAAATCACTTATTTACAAAATTTTAAAACAGAAACTAAGAAAAACGTTTGGTTTTTTTTCAAAATTTTCAGTGGTTTTTGGTTTGTTTAAGAAAAAATAAAAAACCCCGAGGTGATTAAATACCACCAAAATAAAGCTCTATCTGTCACAAAAAAATTATAAAAATTTAATATGGGTACAGTTTTGCATGATCGCGCAATTGTCATTCAAAGTGCAACAGCGCTGAAAGCTGGAAATTGACCTGGGCAGGAAGGGGGTATAAGTGCCCTGTAGGCTAGTGGTTAAGAGATATCCTGCTAATGGGTTTGACCTGGGCATGTGTCCTGTCAAAGATGCTGTGACTATGAGTGTACTTTGTCCAAGGGTAGGGTAGGCGACTCGTAGAAACAATTACTTTGTTGCCTTTAAATTAACCTTGATAGGCAAATTTTAGATGGATGGTCTGACTGACTGATAGCATGATGCTGAGAAATGGAATAAATCACCAAGCACACCCCCATCAGAAAATTAGATAAAGTTGATAGGCACATTCTTGAATACCTGAAGGTATTGGGCTTCAAGGATGCCCTAGAACAGTGGCTCCCATCCTCAGTCCTTAACAGGGGCGGACTGACAACTCATGGGGCCCCCGGGCAATAGGGGATCATGGGGCCCTTGTGTCCTTGCCCAAACTCAAAAAAAGCCTATGAAAAAGGTACCAGTGGCATCTCATGGGGCCCCCTACTGACCCCGGGCCCTCAATAGGGGATCATGGGACACCTGTGTCCTTGCCCAAACTCAAAAAAGCCTATGAAAAAGGTACCAGGGGCATCTCATGCGGCAACCTACTGACCCCAGGCCCTCGGGCAGTGCCCGAGTTTCCAAATGGTCAGTCCGCCCCTGGTCCTCAAGTACTCCAGCACCCTCATTTGACCTGCAGTTGGTCTCCTCACCTGCAGCCACCAAATCTATTGATCTATTGCTTCTCGGCCTTTTGGCTAAGATCAAGTGTAGTATCTGTTCTTATCAGTGTCCAGTGGGGGTGCTCCCGGCCATTCTAGCTTTGTGGGGATGGCTGTTGTATAGTACCCTCACTGGTATGATGGGGGTCTGGAAGGCTAGTACCGGGGGGACAGAAACCGGGGAGCCCACGAGTCAAGCTGGGGCCCTTGGAGTAATTCCCCCGAGAAGACTGGAAGGACCCAGTACCTCCTGATTTGGACGGATCTACCTTGTCTGGCCAGGGGCTGAGAAGGCAGAAAGTCCGCAAACTCAGTGCCCCCTGAGTAGACGCCCTCAGGGGTGTCACTAGTAACATCTGGGTGTGGGACCCCACTGTGTGAAGATGGCACTGTTTTTACACTCTTTTTGCACAGCGCCCTTAGGACCAGGCCTTTTGGCTAAGTTCAGGGCAATTTTTGCTACAGGCCTCAGGGCCTGGTCTGTGCACAGCCCCCTGACCAAGTACTGGGTGTCCGGCTTCGGCTGGACACAAGGAGCGGTTGTCCACCAGGCCTTTTGGTCAGGGGGACCAATTGGGAACCTTGTCCCCGTCAGGAGCCTCGTGCCCCGGGGGATCAGGGTAAGCGGTCCAAGCCCCTTTAGGGGTAGGACACAAGCACACCCCTAAGTGCACTTTTTTGTGTGGTGTTTTGCACTTGCACTTTTTTTGTGATTCACTTACGGGTTTTTTCGTTGTAGTTTGCACGTTTGCGGACTTAAAAAAAAAAAAAAAAAAATCTATTGACTAGTAAGTTGCAATATTTAGCATTTTTGTCCTTGGGTTTAGATACGCTTTAAAGTGACCCTATCACAGGTCTCCTGTGGACAACTGAAGCTTGTTTGACCATATAAGGAAAGATAAAGGTCCATTGGTGATGAGATCTCAGCGCGGCAGAAACAGGAACATTTTTTTTTTTTAAAAAAAATCATAATTTCATTTTAAGTTCAGATGAGCTCCACACGTCCGGGTACTTTCTGAGAATGAGATTGGGGAACAGAAAATGAACATTGTGGGCGAACAATCAGACGAAGAGTGGCTGATGTGGAGGTCAGAGGTGACGTTGGCTGATCATTCAAAAAGCCAAGGGCTATTTTTATATTTTTAAAAGCTATGTGGTGCTCATAGGTGTTTGCAGCAAGGAAATAACACATTGATGGTTGTGCTTTCAATTTGTTTTCAAAGAACTCCAGCAATTATTTGTTGCTTTGTCTCATTGTCATAACCTCAATACAATTTTAATATAACAACAGCACTTTCTGTGAAAAAAATGGGTTTACGGTGTCCTTGTGCATACGACTGATAAGTACTTGTGTATGTGGTCTGACCCAGAAAGAAAGAAAAGCTTCCATGCTTTATTCAACTTATTTCTGAAGGATGAAATTCTTAAATGGAAACAATTGTTACATTGAAGAATTAGATTGTTCTGAATAAAAGAGATAAATAGATGGAAGGTCTCGGATTTGGCCCTGAGACCCCAACTAATCAATAGCATCGCTGGGTCTCTGGGCTGTCAGACGTGGCCTCCAAGTCAGATGCTGATTGGCAGTCTGGAGTAGAGAGTAGAGCAGAGACTGTTGCTGTGGCACTTTCTGTTTGTTGACCATTTATTGCCACGGTTGCCCATGTAATACCACCATTGCCCGTTTTGTTGCTCATGTTTTGTCACCATTGCCTGTTTTTTGCAGGATCATCCCACCAGGAGGTGAGCAAGCTGGCGACCAGTAGCAGATACAGTGGGGCAAAAAAGTATTTAGTCACCACCAATTGTGCAAGTTCTCCCACTTACAAAGATGAGAGAGGCCTGTAATTGGCATCATAGGTAGACCTCAACTATGAGAGACAAAATGAGAAAAAAAATCCAGACAATCACATTGGCTGATCTGGAAAGAATTTATTTGCAAATTATGGTGGAAAATAAGTATTTGGTCACCTACAAACAAGCAAGATTTCTGGCTCTCACAGACCTGTTTCTTCTTCTTTAAGAGGCTCCTCTGTCCTGCACTCATTACCTGTATCAATGGCACCTGTTTGAACTTGTTATCAGTATAAAAGACACCTGTCCACAACCTCAAACAGTCACACTCCAAACTCCACTATGGTGAAGACCAAAAAGCTGTCGAAGGACACCAGAAACAAAATTGTAGACCTGCACCAGGCTGGGAAGACTAAATCTGCAATAGGCAAGCAGCTTGGTGTGAACAAATCAACTGTGGGAGCAATAATTAGAAAATGGAAGACATACAAGACCACTGATAATCTCCCTCGATCTGGGGCTCCACGCAAGATCTCGCCCCGTGGGGTCAAAATGATCACAAGAACGGTGAGCAAAAATCCCAGGACCACACGGGGGGACCTAGTGAATGACCTGCAGAGAGCTGGGACCAGTGTAGCCAAGGCTACCATCAGTAACACACTACGCCGCCAGGGACTCAGATCCTGCAGTGCCAGACGTGTCCCCCTGCTTAAGCCAGTACATGTCCGGGACCGTCTGAAGCTTGCTAGAGAGCATTTGGATGATCCAGAAGAGGATTGGGAGAATGTCATATGGTCAGATGAAACCAAAGTAGAATTGTTTGGTAGAAACACAACTCGTCGTGTTTGGAGGAGAGAGAATGCTGAGTTGCATCCAAAGAACACCATACCTACTGTGAAGCATGGGGGTGGCAACATCATGCTTTGGGGCTGTTTCTCTGCAAAGGGACCAGGACGACTGATCCATGTACAGGACAGAATGAATGGGGCCATGTATCGTGAGATTTTGAGTGCAAACCTCCTTCCATCAGCAAGGGCATTGAAGATGAAACGTGGCTGGGTCTTCCAACATGACAATGATCCCAAACATACCGCCCGAGCAACGAAGGAGTGGCTTCGTAAGAAGCATTTCAAGGTCCTGGAGTGGCCTAGCTAGTCTCCAGATCTCAATCCCATAGAAAACCTTTGGAGGGAGTTGAAAGTCCGTGTTGCCCAGCGACAGCCTCAAAACATCACTGCTCTAGAGGAGATCTGCATGGAGGATGGGCCAACATACCAGCAACAGTGTGTGCCAACCTTGTGAAGACTTACAGGAAACGTCTGACCTCTGTCATTGCCAACAAAGGATATATAACAAAGTATTGAGAGGAACTTTTCATATTGACCAAATACTTATTTTCCACCATAATTTGCAAATAAATTCTTTCCAAATCAGCCAATGTGTTTGTCTGGATTTGTTTTCTCATTTTGTCTCTCATAGTTGAGGTCTACCTATGATGCCAATTACAGGCCTCTCTCATCTTTTTAAGTGGGAGAACTTGCACAATTGGTGGCTGACTAAATACATTTTTTCCCCACTGTATATGTCAGGGTCTTGTCCACGGCAGAAGTTCTGGAAGATCTGGCATTTCTACCAGTACTCTACATGGCCGCAGAAGTACACATCAGCCTCAGTCTGGTTCCCAACAGCCTTTATAAGGAGGCTCATCACTTCCTCTAGTTGCTGGATGATCTCTAGCTCCCCGTGCCCTGTTCCTGGTTCCTGTTTCCTGTGATTCTGACCTGTGATTTCTTGTTACCGACTCGGCTTGCTCCTGGACCTGTCTACTCTGCTTTACCCCTGATCTGACCTCGGCTTGGCTTACGGACACTCTCTCTCTCTCCTCTGTATATGACCTCGACTATCCCATCTGCCTACGTCTGCTCTGATTCCCACCTGGTACCTGACCTTGGCTTGAACCGACTACCCAGTAAACATCTAAATCCCGGAAGGGCTTGCATACCATTCACAGGTGCCTCCTGTCTGCAGACCTACCTCCATGCACCAGCTGTGCTTCTGAGTGGACCACCAACCAGCACTCCTACAGGCGACCTGTGCAACTTTGGGCCTGACTCCCGCTGTCCCACTCTCAGGGGAGTCCGGAACTTAGCCACAAGGGAAGCCCTCTCTCCATTGGCCTCCATCACCAGGTACGTGATAACATAGCAGGTGGTGAGCAAGCAGAAGCGTAGTCAGTAAGCAAGCCAAAGGTTTGTAACCAATGGGTGCAGGTTGGAATCGAGTGGAAGCATAGTCAAGGAACAAGCCGAAGGTCAAAAACGAATGGTTGCAGGTTGGAATAAAGCGGAAGCACAGCCAAGGAACAAGCCAAAGGTTGGTAACAAGTGGTAGTGGGGTTAAGGACAGCTGCAGGTATGCCAAAGAGCAAGATAACTATCAGAAAGTTCAAGGGAAGAGCAAAGAGGTCAAGGTTGCCCAGAGACAAGGAAAGATTGTCCAAGGTTTCAGATAGAAAGCTGTCCAGCATCTCAGGTGGCTCAACAAGAAGAGCTATAGTCAGGCACCACAGAGGTTGCATGTTCAAATCCAGACCTTGACAGTGTGTTTAGTACTTTTTTTTTGTCACAGCTACCTATTTGTTGCACATGGATTGCCTTTGTTGGCCACATATTGCCACCATATTAACAACTGGCCATTTGTTGCCATTGTATTTACACCATTGCCTATCTGTTCCTCAAGTATTGCCTTTGTTGCCCTTTAATTGACCGCTTACTGTTAGGTTTACCAGTTTGGTGCCCTGTATTTTCACAACTGCCTGTTTGTTGCTCACATATTGCCACCATTGATCGTTTGTTGCTCACATTTTACCACCATTGATTGATGCTAATATATTGCCACCATTACCCTTTTGTTGTCCTTATGGTTTGCCAACATTTTTTGCCGCCGACATATTGCCATGGTCGCCCATTTGTTGCTCATGTTTTTTCACAATTTCCCATGTAATGTCACCATTGCCTGTTTTCTGCCTAAGTACTGCCACCATTGCCGGTTTGTTGGCTTGGAGACCAGTAGCTAAACCAGCAGAGAGGCTCCCACTGACCAACAGGATAAGTACACAAGCAGATCACCCTGGCGGATGATGGAGGCTCACTGGAGGCGCAATGTCTGAGCACTAACTGGTATTCACCAGAGCTCCTGATGGTGGAGATGGGTTTTTCTGCATGTTTAGTACCAGGTCGTGGTCCTCAGGATCACCCCACCAGGAGGTGAGCGAGCTGGAGCCCAGTAGCAGATATACAAGGTGGCGATCTGCAGAAGCCTAGTCAGTAAACAAGCCAAAGGTGGGTAACAAGTGGTTGCAAGTTGGGATCGAATGGAACCATAGTCAAGGAACAAGCCAAAGGCCAAAAAGGAATGGTTGCAGGTTGGAATCAAGCGTAAGCACAGCCAAAGAGCAAGCCAAAGGTTGGTAACGAGTGGTAGTGAGGTTAAGGACAGCTACAGATAAACAAAAGAGTCAACAAAAGAACAAAAGATATATATCAGAGAGTTCACCGGAGGAGCAAAGAATTCAATGTTCACCAGAGACAAGGAAAGAGTGTCCAAGGTTTCAGATAGGAAGCTATGCAGCATCTCAGGTAGCTCACTGCCAGGCACCAGAGAGGTTGCATGTCCAAATCCAGACCCCGACAGTGTGTTTAGAGCTTTTTTTGTCATAGCTGTCTATTTGTTGCACATATATTGCCTCCGTTGCCCATTTGTTGGCCACGTATTGCCACCATTAACACTTTATGCCATCACAACGTAACAATTGCCCAATTGTTGCCATTGTATTTCCACCATTGCCTGTTTGTTCCTCAGATAATGCCACAGTTGCCCATTTATTGCCAGCATACTGTCAGGTTTGCCTGTTTGTTGCCCTGCATTGTGTCATTTGTCTGTTGCTCACATATAACCACTATTGCTTGTTTGTTGCTCATATATTGCCACCATTACCCTTTTGTTGTCCTTATATTTTGCCAACATTGTTTTGTTTTTTTTGCCCGCATATTGCCATGATTTGTTGATCATGTATTTTCAGAATTGCCCATGTAATGCCACCATTGTCCATTTGTTGATCATGTAATGCTGCTGTTGTCAGTTTGTTGGCCAGTATTTATAAACTGCGCATTTGTTTTTTGACATAACTGCCCGATTTGGTGCATGTGTATTGCCACCATTGCCTGTTGTAACTGTCCTGCTACAATTGCCCATTTGATGCCATTGCATTTCTACCATTGCCTGTTCCTCATGTAAAGCAAAGGTTGCCTGTTTGTTGCCATGTATTGTTACAATTGCCTGTTTGCTGCTCACATATTACCACCCTTTCTTGTTTGTTGCCCACATATTGTCATGATTGCCTATTTGTTGCCCTAATATTTTCACAATTGCCCATTTTTCTCCATGTATTTTCGCAATTGCCCATTTTTCTCCACGTATTTTCACAATTGCCCATTTTTCTCCACGTATTTTCACAATTGCCACTGGTTTCCTGAGTGTGTCCCAACTGCCAGAGGGTTGCTTGCGTAATGTTACCTTTGCCTGGTTATTACTACATTTTGAAGCTATGGTGCCTTCTAGGTGGAGACCATGTGAGCGCTGTTTGCTTTGGAGACTACACTACCTTAATTCAACCCCCCCCCCCCAGGTCTATCACTATCAAACCACGACTCTAGGAAAAAGCAGAGCTATTGGCCCGTAATTCAATGCAATGTTGGTATTACTCTCTGTAGATTGCCATCCTGGGGGGGGGGGGGGGGGGGTATTCATGAGTCTTTATTTGAACTTCAGTCTTTGTTCTTCGTTGCTTAGATAATGCTTTTATGGTATGAACGGAGTCTGGTTTCGCTAGCATAGTAGCGAAACTACTTTCTTAGGATTTTTAACGGTGGCCTGAAAAAAAAGAAGGCTAGGGTGACACTATGAATTATTATTATACAGGATTTATATAGCGCCAACGGTTTGGCGGGGGCAATACAGTAACAATACAGTTCAATACAAGAGGGATTAGAGGGCCCTGCTCCTTGGAGCTTACAATCTAGGAGGGAGGGGTTGAGTGGTACAATAGGTAAAACTGTGGGGGATGGAGTGGTTGGAAGCGTAGAGGATACCAGTATTAACAGAGGGCGGGATAGGCTTCCCTGAAGAGATAGGTTTTCAATGTAGGTAGAGTAGGTGATAGTCTGATAGATTGGGGTAGGGAGTTCCAGAGGATGGGTGACGCCCTGGAGATGTCTTGGAGACGAGCATGGGAGGAGGAGATAAGGGAGCTAGAGAGTAGGAGGTGTTGCGAGGAGCCGAGAGTACGGTTTGGGTGATATTTAGAGATAAGATTGGATATGTAAATTGGGGCGGAGTTATAAATGGCTTTATATGTCATTGTTAGTGTTTTGAATTTTATCCATTGGGCAATGGGAAGCCAGTGGAGGGATTGGCAGAGAGGGGTGGAGGACACTGAGTGGAGGTCAGTGGAGGGACTGGCAGAGAGGGACGGAGGACACTGAGTGGAGGTCAGTGGAGGGATTGGCAGAGAGGGATGGAGGACACTGAGTGGAGGCCAGTGGAGGGATTGGCAGAGAGGGGTGGAGGACACTGAGTGGAGGTCAGTGGAGGGATTGGCAGAGAGGGACGGAGGACACTGAGTGGAGGCCAGTGGAGGGATTGGCAGAGAGGGATGGAGGACAGTGGAGGGATTGGCAGAGAGGGACGGAGGACACTGAGTGGAGGCCAGTGGAGGGATTGGCAGAGAGGGATGGAGGACAGTGGAGGGATTGGCAGAGAGGGACGGAGGACACTGAGTGCAGGTCAGTGGAGGGATTGGCAGAGAGGGATGGAGGACACTGAGTGGAGGCTAGTGGAGGGATTGGCAGAGAGGGACGGAGGACACTGAGTGGAGGCCAGTGGTGGGATTGGCAGAGAGGGATGGAGGACACTGAGTGGAGGTCAGTGGAGGGATTGGCAGAGAGGGACGGAGGACACTGAGTGCAGGCCAGTGGTGGGATTGGCAGAGAGGGGTGGAGGACACTGAGTGGAGGTCAGTGGAGGGATTGGCAGAGAGGGGTGGAGGACACTGAGTGGAGGTCAGTGGAGGGATTGGCAGAGAGGGACGGAGCACACTGAGTGGAGGCCAGTGGAGGGATTGGCAGAGAGGGATGGAGGACAGTGGAGGGATTGGCAGAGAGGGACGGAGGACACTGAGTGCAGGTCAGTGGAGGGATTGGCAGAGAGGGATGGAGGACACTGAGTGGAGGCCAGTGGAGGGATTGGCAGAGAGGGACAGAGGACACTGAGTGGAGGCCAGTGGAGGGATTGGCAGAGAGGGACGGAGGACACTGAGTGGAGGCCAGTGGTGGGATTGGCAGAGAGGGACGGAGGACACTGAGTGGAGGTCAGTGGAGGGATTGGCAGAGAGGGATGGAGGACACTGAGTGGAGGTCAGTGGAGGGATTGGCAGAGAGGGATGGAGGACACTGAGTGGAGGCCAGTGGTGGGATTGGCAGAGAGGGATGGCAGATACAGAACAGTTAGTAAGGTGGATGAGTCTGGCAGCAGCATTCATGATAGACTGAAGAGGGGATAGCCTGCGATGAGGTAGGCCAATGAGGAGGGAGTTACAGTAGTCGAGGCGTGATATGACAAGGGAGTGAACAGGGGCAGACTGACCATTTGGAAACTCGGGCACTGCCCGAGAGCCTGGGGTCAGTAGGGGGCCCCATGAGATGCCCTTGGTAGCTTTTTCATAGGCTTTTTTAAGTTTGGGCAAGGACACAGGGGCCCCATGATCCCCTATTGCCCTGGGGGCCCCATGAGTTGTCAGTCCGCCCCTGGGAGTGAATGAGTTGCTTAGTAGTTTCCGTGGTTAGGAATGGTCATATCTTGGATATGTTGCGGAGGTGAAGTCTACATGATTTTGTCAGCGATTGGATCTGGGGCTGGAATGACAGATGGGAGTCCAGGATTACATCTAGTACCCTGGCATGAGGGGAGGGACCAGGGGTGGACAACTCATGGGGGCGCCGGGCAATAGGGGATCATGGGGCCTCTGTGTCCTTGCCCAAACTCAAAAAAGCCTGTGAAAAAGGTAGCAGAAGCATCTCATGGGGCCTCCTACTGACCCCGGGCCCTCGGGCCGTGCCCGTGTTTCCAAATAGTCAGTCCGCCCCTGAGAGGGACTGATGATTGTGTTACCAATATTTATGGTGAGGTCAGGGGAGGGGGCACGGGATGGGGGGAATATTAAAAGCTCAGTTTTGGAAAGGTTGAGTTTGAGGAAGTGGAGTGACATCCAAGCCGATATGTCACTTAGTAGGCTAGTGATGCGAGTGGAGACTGAAGGGGTGAGGTGAGGTGTAGACATAGATTTGCGTGTCATCAGCATAGAGATGTATGTATGTATCTATGTATGCATGTATGTATGTATTCCTTCAGGTCACCCTCTTGTGGCTTTCCATTTGTATGCACATCCCTTAAAGCCTTTGGTGGCTTGCGTGGCCAATGGTGGCTACTGGGGAGACATTTTCTTCTTGTCTGAAGTCACTTCAAGCAAGCTGCCCACGACCGTAAACCTGACCAAATGTCGATGCGTGTTAGTCTTCCAGCCATCTTGTTCTAGTCACCTTCACAGCAATGCTGTAATCAGAGGCTGAAATAAGCCGCACTCCCACAGATTTACATAACCACTAATATTCCTCTGTCGACCGGCAGCTGAATGAATTTTATCCTTTTATTGAGAGGTGGAAGAAAATAAGATTTTGCATTTCTAAAAATATTCTTTTCCAGAGGTCAAGGCCAAGGAAAGCAGGTCTTGGAGCAAAACCCACGTGGTGCTTTGATGACCCTGTCCGGCGTGTTGAAAACATTTCCATAGACATTTTAGAGGTGAATCTCAGAGCATCCCGGAATGACACGTCCTCAATTTTGTCTCCAAGACCGGCTGTTCTTTTCTAGGGCGCCTAAAAGTCTTGGCTGTGTCCAGCTACGCCACGGCCAAGAAGGTCTTCCAGTTTCCGTTTAGGCTTGGTTGAGTCCTATTGACATTAAACCTGTGCTTGATGGTCTCTTCAAGGATCTGCGCTTGATGGTTCCTTCAAGGATCGATTCCTACTTGGATGTCATCCAGTGGGTTTGGCAAAAAAATAGCTGTCAATCCTGCCAGAAACTGTACGCGCTGATAACTTCCTGTACTGTCTGCCTGTGCATAAGGAGGGATCTAGGTGATGAGGAGGTGTTATGGAAACATGGAAGGGTTAACGAGATGAGGAGGGGGTTATAGAAATGAGGAAGGCTATGGAGCAGAGGTTGGGATATGAAGATGAAAAGAGGTTATGGAGATGTGGAAGAGTTATGGAAAAGAGGGGTTATGGAAATGAGGATGTTTATGGAAACAAGGATGGCTATGGAGATGTGGCAGTGTTATGGAGATGAGGAGGGGTTATGGAAATGAGGAAGGTTATGGAGATGAAGATGGATTATGGTGATGTGGAGAAGTTATGGAGATGAGGAGGGGTTATGGAAATGAGGATGGATGATGGTGATGTGGAGAAGTTATGAAAATGAGGAAGGTTATGGAGATGAGGATGGATTATGGTGATATGGAGAAGTTATGGAGATGAGGATGGATTATGGTGATGTGGAGAAGTTATGGAGATGAGGATGGATTATGGTGATGTGGAGAAGTTATGGAGATGAGGAGGGGTTATGGAATTGAGGAAGGCTATGGAGATGAGGATGGGTTATGGAAACGAGGATGGCTATGGAGATGTGGAAGTGTTATGGAGATGAGGATGGGTTATGGAAACGAGGATGGCTATGGAGATGTGGAAGTGTTATGGAGATGAGGATGGGTTATGGAAACGAGGATGGCTATGGAGATGTGGAAGTGTTATGGAGATGAGGATGGGTTATGGAGATGAGGATGGGTTATGGAGATGAGAAGGGGTTATGGAAATGAGCATGGATTATGGTGATGTGGAGAAGTTATGGAAATGAGGAAGGTTACGGAGATGAGGATGGATTATGATGATGTGGAGAAGTTATGGAGATGAGGAGGGGTTATGGAATTGAGGAAGGCTATGGAGATGAGGATGGGTTATGGAAACGAGGAAGGCTATGGAGATGTGGATGTGTTATGGAGATGAGAAGGGGTTATGGAAATGAGGATGGATTATGGTGATGTGGAGAGGTTATGGAGATGAGGAGGGGTTATGGAAATGAGCATGGATTATGGTGATGTGGAGAAGTTATGGAAATGAGGAGGGGTTATGGAATTGAGGAAGGCTATGGAGATGAGGATGGGTTATGTAGAAGAGAAGAGGTTATGGAGGTGTTATGAAGATGAGAAGGGGTTATGGAGATGTGGACCAGTAATGGAGATGAGGAGAGGTTATGGAAACAAGGAAGGCTATGGAGATGAGGATGGATTATGGAGATGAGAAGGGGTTATAGAAATGAGGAGGGTTTATAGAAATGAGGATAGGTTATGGAAATGAGGAAGGTTATAGAGATGATGATGAGTTATAGTGTTGCATGACCGCGCGATGGTCATTGAAAGCTGAAAAATTGGCCTGGGTGGGAAGGGGGCTCTATTTATGTGAAAAAGATAATACAAATTTCATTTGGGTACAAATAGAGCCCCCTTCCTGCCCAGGCAAATTTTCAGCTTTTAATGACCATTGCGCGGTCATGCAACACTGTATCCAAATGAAATTTTTATAATCTTTTTCACACAGTGTTGCATGACCGCGCGATGGTCATTGAAAGCTGAAAAATTGGCCTGGGCAGGAAGGGGGCTCTATTTGTGTGAAACAAAAAGATAAACATTTAATTTGGGTACAAATAGAGCCCCCTTCCTGCCCAGGCCAATTTTTCAGCTTTCAATGGCCATTGCGCGGTCATGCAACACTGTGTGAAAAAGATTATAGAAATTTCATTTGGATCCAGTGTTGCATGAAAGCTGAGAATCGGCCTAGCCAGGAAGGGGGGGGAAGCGTCTGGGTATTAAGGCGGTTTACGGATCCTATCTTGAGAAACGCCGCGCAGCCATTGTTGAAGGGCGTGGAAATGACTGCAAAGGGGCTGCGGGAGATCAGCAACAAAGGACAGAAAAAAAAGAAAAAAAAAAAAAAAGGGAAAACTGGAATTTCACCAAATAAAACGGCAATAGCTTAGGATACAGAACGCGGCGAACTAAACCGCGCGCGCCGAAGGTGAACATGGACTTTGAATCCCGGTGGCCTTGGCGTCTCCTTCTTTCCTGGCGTTCTCCACCACCGTGCGGTGGATTCATTTCATGCAAGTCGGGACGTCATCCGAAAAAAAAAAAAAAAAAAAAAGAAGTATATTAGGAAGTGAGGCGGGAGCCGTCTAGACCTCAGGCTATTTATAGCGCGGGGATATTTTTAGGCCTTGTATGCACAGTAGGAGTTTTTGGAATGGAAAAAAAAAAAAAAAAAGTCGGTTTCACTTTGTCGTCTTCCAGAACAAAGTGCATTGAGAGCGTCCGGAGAAGGAAGTCGCTGTGTACTCGCTGGAGGTGATCAATGGGGCCCCAGTCTGCCCCGGCAGAACAATGCGCCTATTTTAGAACCATGAATAGGCAAGAAAGTGTGTGAGGGGCCCCGGGGCCCGGCGTGCCAGAAACCACGCGGGCGGCTGTGGTTGTGGTCTGTCATCCCTGGGCTGCCTGTGAAAATATTAAAGCCGAACTCCGGACTCCGCCTTTGGCTCCTCTCCGATTTCACCGCACGCTGTGAGCTGCTCATAATGGGCTTTGGAAGTTGCGGCCTGTCAGACAGAGCTGCATCATCTAGCCCTTTCCTCCCTGGCCCACTGAAATCCAATGAAAGGGGCGAGGCCAGGGACAGTCAGGATGGGGAGGAAAGAGCTAGATGATGCTGCCAGGAAATGCAGTAGGCTCTGATTTGTTGCAGCTTTCAACACGCGTTGAGAAGCTCACAGTGTGCGGGGAAATCAGAGTAAGATGTTTCAGTCCAGGAGAGGAGCCGGTACACCTGAAGGGCTGTAATGACAGCAAATCCGAACACTCCTCTGTAGCAAATCCCCAGTCTCTGACCGTCTCCTGCAGTAACTTTAGACACCAACTGTTATTCTTTGTCTGCAGTCTCTGACCGTCTCCTGTACCATGTCTGCAGTCTCTGGCCGTCTCCTGTATCAGGTCTGCAGTCTCTCACCGTCTCCTGTAGTAGGTCTGCAGTCTCTGACCGTCTCCTGTACTAGGTCTGCAGTCTCTGGCCGTCTCCTGTATCAGGTCTGCAGTCTCTGACCGTCTCCTGTAGTAGGTCTGCAGTCTCTGACCGTCTCCTGTAGTAGGTCTGCAGTCTCTGACCGTCTCCTGTAGTAGGTCTGCAGTCTCTGACCGTCTCCTGTAGTAGGTCTGCAGTCTCTGACCGTCTCCTGTAGTAGGTCTGCAGTCTCTGACCGTCTCCTGTAGTAGGTCTGCAGTCTCTGACCGTCTCCTGTAGTAGGTCTGCAGTCTCTGACCGTCTCCTGTAGTAGGTCTGCAGTCTCTGACCGTCTCCTGTAGTAGGTCTGCAGTCTCTGACCGTCTCCTGTAGTAGGTCTGCAGTCTCTGACCGTCTCCTGTAGTAGGTCTGCAGTCTCTGACCGTCTCCTGTAGTAGGTCTGCAGTCTCTGACCGTCTCCTTTAGTAGGTCTGCAGTCTCTGACCGTCTCCTGTAGTAGGTCTGCAGTCTCTGTCCGTCTCCTGTAGTAGGTCTGCAGTCTCTGACCGTCTCCTGTAGTAGGTCTGCAGTCTCTGACCGTCTCCTGTAGTAGGTCTGCAGTCTCTGACCGTCTCCTGTAGTAGGTCTGCAGTCTCTGACCGTCTCCTGTAGTAGGTCTGCAGTCTCTGACCGTCTCCTGTAGTAGGTCTGCAGTCTCTGACCGTCTCCTGTAGTAGGTCTGCAGTCTCTGACCGTCTCCTGTAGTAGGTCTGCAGTCTCTGACCGTCTCCTGTAGTAGGTCTGCAGTCTCTGACCGTCTCCTGTAGCAGGTCTGCAGTCTCTGACCGTCTCCTGTAGCAGGTCTGCAGTCTCTGACCGTCTCCTGTAGCAGGTCTGCAGTCTCTGACCGTCTCCTGTAGCAGGTCTGCAGTCTCTGACCGTCTCCTGTAGCATGTCTGCAGTCTCTGACCGTCTCCTGTAGCATGTCTGCAGTCTCTGACCGTCTCCTGTAGGAGGTCTGCAGTCTCTGACCGTCTCCTGTAGGAGGTCTGCAGTCTCTGACCGTCTCCTGTAGGAGGTCTGCAGTCTCTGACCGTCTCCTGTAGGAGGTCTGCAGTCTCTGACCGTCTCCTGTAGGAGGTCTGCAGTCTCTGACCGTCTCCTGTAGGAGGTCTGCAGTCTCTGACCGTCTCCTGTAGGAGGTCTGCAGTCTCTGACCGTCTCCTGTAGGAGGTCTGCAGTCTCTGACCGTCTCCTGTAGGAGGTCTGCAGTCTCTGACCGTCTCCTGTAGGAGGTCTGCAGTCTCTGGCCGTCTCCTGTATCAGGTCTGCAGTCTCTCACCGTCTCCTGTATCAGGTCTGCAGTCTCTCACCGTCTCCTGTAGTAGGTCTGCAGTCTCTGACCGTTTCCTGTACCATGTCTGCAGTCTCTGACCGTCTCCTGTACCATGTCTGCAGTCTCTGGCCGTCTCCTGTATCAGGTCTGCAGTCTCTGACCGTCTCCTGTAGTAGGTCTGCAGTCTCTCACCGTCTCCTGTAGTAGGTCTGCAGTCTCTCACCGTCTCCTGTAGTAGGTCTGCAGTCTCTGACCGTCTCCTGTAGTAGGTCTGCAGTCTCTGACCGTCTCCTGTAGTAGGTCTGCAGTCTCTGACCGTCTCCTGTAGTAGGTCTGCAGTCTCTGGCCGTCTCCTATAGTAGGTCTGCAGTCTCTGGCCGTCTCCTGTACCATGTCTGCAGTCTCTGGCCGTCTCCTGTACCATGTCTGCAGTCTCTGGCCGTCTCCTGTACCATGTCTGCAGTCTCTGGCCGTCTCCTGTACCATGTCTGCAGTCTCTGACCGTCTCCTGTAGGAGGTCTGCAGTCTCTGACCGTCTCCTGTAGGAGGTCTGCAGTCTCTGACCGTCTCCTGTAGGAGGTCTGCAGTCTCTGACCGTCTCCTGTAGGAGGTCTGCAGTCTCTGACCGTCTCCTGTAGTAGGTCTGCAGTCTCTGACCGTCTCCTGTAGTAGGTCTGCAGTCTCTGACCGTCTCCTGTAGTAGGTCTGCAGTCTCTGACCGTCTCCTGTAGTAGGTCTGCAGTCTCTGACCGTCTCCTGTACTAGGTCTGCAGTCTCTGACCGTCTCCTGTACTAGGTCTGCAGTCTCTGACCGTCTCCTGTACTATGTCTGCAGTCTCTGACCGTCTCCTGTACTATGTCTGCAGTCTCTGACCGTCTCCTGTACTATGTCTGCAGTCTCTGACCGTCTCCTGTACTATGTCTGCAGTCTCTGACCGTCTCCTGTAGGAGGTCTGCAGTCTCTGACAGTCTCCTGTAGTAGGTCTGCAGTCTCTGACCGTCTCCTGTAGTAGGTCTGCAGTCTCTGACCGTCTCCTGTAGTAGGTCTGCAGTCTCTGACCGTCTCCTGTAGTAGGTCTGCAGTCTCTGACCGTCTCCTGTAGTAGGTCTGCAGTCTCTGACCGTCTCCTGTAGTAGGTCTGCAGTCTCTGACCGTCTCCTGTACTATGTCTGCAGTCTCTGACCGTCTCCTGTACTATGTCTGCAGTCTCTGACCGTCTCCTGTAGTAGGTCTGCAGTCTCTGACCGTCTCCTGTAGTAGGTCTGCAGTCTCTGACCGTCTCCTGTAGTAGGTCTGCAGTCTCTGACCGTCTCCTGTAGGGGGGATGAACGCAGCTTCACCGCTGACAGCAAAATTCCACTTTACTCACCCGAATGGCGCAAAAAACGTAAAATACGAGGCGACTGTTTTTGTATCCATGACAGTCATTCCATCGACCCTCCAGAGCTGAACTCTTCTATTACCCCCCATAGAGATCACAGCGCTCCACACTGACCGACTTTCCTCCCCAGAAGGACGGCACCACCTCTGTTCAGGCATCAGCCAGGGTCAGTCTGAGGCCCCCGATGGGGTGAGAATCATCAGAGAAGAGGTGATGGTGATGATGGGACAAGCTTGGTCTGCATCACTCTCTGCGATTTCCTGGACAGACGCCGACTCTGATGACTCTCATGTTAAACCTGGTGCCTGCGCCGTTCTCTGCAGTGTTCACAAATCTCTGACACAGATCAGTCCCAGCTAGAGACTCACACCTTGTGACTTGCTACAAAGTTACAATGCACAGTCTGAGTGATCACTGAGAGTGGAGACTGTAGTAGTCTGATGACATCACCACCCCAACCCCCCACCCCCCTTAACATCAGAGTCCTCAACGCCTTGCTTTACATCAGAGTCCTCGCTACCCCCACCCTTCACTTCGGGCCCCCCTCTTTTCACATCAGAGTCCTCCCCACCCCCTTCTCTTCACATCAGATTCCTCACACCCCTCCGTCATTTCACAGTCCACAACCTCCCTCCTTCACATCAGAGTCTCCCCCCCCCCCCCTTTTAACATCAGAATCCTCACCCACCCCCCTGCTTTACAGAAACCTCCCCTCTTTTGCATCAGAACACTCATCCCCCTCCTTCACATCAGAGTCCTCATGCCCCCCCCTTCTTTTTTTCCACATTAGAGTTACCACCCAACCCCTTACCCCCCCCCCCCCCCCCCCCCCTTCAGATCAGTGTCCTTTCCTCCTTCACGTTAGATTCCTCACAACACATCAGTGCCCCCCCCCCCATGCACATCGGAGTCAGAACACTCATCCCTTTTCTTCACATCAGAGTCCTCATGCTCCCCCCTTCTTTTTTTTCCCCACATTAGAGTTCCCACCCCTCCCATTTACATCAGAGTCCTCCCCTCCTCCCCCTTCACATTAGAGTCCTCACTCACCCCCCCTCCTTTACAGAAACCTCCCCTCCCCTCTTTCACATCAGAATACTCATCCCCATCCTTATGCTCCCCCTCCTTTTTCACATTAGAGTTCTCACCCCCTCACACCCCCAATTCACATCAGAGTCTTCACCCCCACAACTATACATCAGAGACCTCCCCCCTGACTTCACAATACAGTCTTCACCCCCAATCCTTCACAGAATCCTCACCCCATCCCCCTTTTTTTTACATGATAGACCTCATTCCTCAGTACCCCCTCCCCCATTCACATCAGAGTCCTCCCCTCCTCCAACTTCACATTAGAGTCCTCCACCCCTTCACATCAGAGTTCTCCCTCACCCCCCTCCATCACAGAATCCTCACCCCCTGCCCCCCCTTTTTACATGATAGATCTCATTCCTCAATGCCCCCTCCCCCCTTTCACATTAGAACTCTCAGCTGCCCCCCTCCTCTACATAGGAGCCCTCAGCACCTTCACTTCCTCTTTTACATCAGAGCCCTCAATACTCCCCTTTTTCCATTCACATCAGAGTCCTTAGTCCACATTCAAATTAAAGCCCCCAGTCCACTCCATTATTCAGACTCCTTAGTCACCCCCCACCCAACCATCACTTTCCCATTAGAGCCCTGAACTGCCCCCCTCCTCTACATAGGAGCCATATTAAAGCCCTCAGTCCACCCCCCCCATTTCTCAGACTTTTTTAGTCACCCCCCCCCTCTCCCCACCACTTTCCCATTTGAGCCCTCAACTGCCCCCCTCCGCTACATAGGAGCCCTCAGCACCTTCACTTCCTCTTTTACATCAGAGCCCTCAATACTCCGCTTTTTCCTTTCACATCAGAGTCCTCAGTCCACATTCATATTAAAGTCCTCAGTCCATCCCCCCATTTCTCTGACTTCTTAGTCACCCCCCACCCACCACTTTCCCATTACAACCCTCAATTGCCCCCCTCCTCTACATAGGAGCCCTCAGCACCTTCCCTTTCTGTTTTACATCAGAGCCCTCAATGCCCCCCTTTTTACTTTTATCATAGTCCTCAGCCCACATTCATATTAAAGCCCTCAGTCCACACCCCCCCCCCATTTCTCGGACTCTTTAGTGGTGTCCCCCCCCCCCCCCCCCCCACACACACACACACACACACACGGGTCCTAAGGCCTTCCCTCTTCCCTCCCAATCTCTGTGGTGCAGGAGGTAGGTCCTGAATGATGGGAGCAGCCCCGAATGTCACCCCTCCCTATATTAGCATCTATTTCCATGGCGCTGACAGCTGGCCGACCATTACCAGGTAAAAGCTTACCACCGGGCAAAAATACCAACCACAGCGCAGCACCCCTGACCAGCCAAGATGGCGCCCCACGGTGCCTAGGCACCACTGCTTTAGCTGCGCCCAGCCATCGGAACCAGCGCCAGACAACAAAGCGGGTCCTTCAGAGAATACGGTTTTATTTAATAGTGGAAATATCAAAAACGACTTCAAGTGCTGATAAATAAACACAAATATAATCGCTCAACAGTAACAGATACAAATCGGCCAAGACAGACAAACGGACAGCAGGAAGCACATAAAACCCAAATAATTTAAATGTACAAATTTCTATAGGGAGCAACACTTCAGACGTTCACCGGATTACCGATTTTCATACGGGAAAGACTTTTTCCTCTCTTTAGACGTGGTCTCACGTCGGTGGATTGATTGCACCAGCAACACCTGGATTTGGAGATCAATGTTCCCATAGACATAATCCTAAAATTCAGACCAAAAACAGCCAAAAAAACAAAAGTCTTATTGTGAGAGTGAGATGCAGACGTCATCACGCCAAGCATGGCAGCAATCTCAAAAAGAAAAAAAAAAGAAATCATAGTGTTTTAAATCAATATATAGAGCAGCGTTTGGTTTTCTGTATTTGGCAGCAATATTATTGGAAGGTTAGAAAAGCCTTTGTCACGAAAGCAGATACAATAACCGCAGTTTACTTTTCGCCCGCTAGAGGGCGATCGTCAGCCAGCGAGTGCATGCAATCCGAGTGTACAGTACAGAGCAACTGCTGGCGGGGCCCTTTGGGGGACCAAAAAGCTTGTCAATTCCGGAAGAATTTTTTGTTCAGCAGGAAGATGAGCAGGTTGACGTTGACCTTTGCTTTGTCGAACATCTTCATAACGGCCACACCTTCGTACTGCAGCTGCAGAAGGTCCTAGGGAAGCAAAAACGTAAGTGAAATATTTTTGGGATGGAAACGAAAACATATCCAACACTTTCAAAGGAAAAAAAAAAGTTGTAAAAACAAAACAATTTAAAAAAAAAAAAAAAAAAAAATGAAAAACAAAAAGCAAAAAATGAAAAACACAAAACAAAAAATGAAAAACACAAAAACAAAAAAAAAAACAAAACAAAAAAAGCACCAATAAATAAAGAAAAATAACACACACAAAAAAAGAAATTAAACACAAAAGAACAACAAATATTATAAAACAAATTTAAAAAACAAACAAAACAAAAAAATAACAAATAACAGAAAACAAAACAAATAAAAAAAAAAACAGCAAAAACAAACAGAAAAAAAAAGAAAGAAAAAAAAAGCACCAAAAAAATAAAGAAAAACAAAAAAAAGCACCAGTAAATAAAGAAAAATAACACAAAAAAAAGAAGAAACTAAAAACAAAAGAACAAATATTATAAAACATATTAAAAAAAACAAACGAGAATAACAAATTACAAAAAACAAAACAGAGAAAAAAGAAAGAAAAAAAAATGCACCAAAAAAAGTATAAAAACAAAGAAACAAAACAAAAAAACCCATAAACATAAAGAAGGAAAAAAAAAAACGCTCCGAAAAAATAAATAAAAACAAAGCAAAAAGAAAACAAAGAAAGCACCAGTAAATAAAGAAAAATAACACACACAAAAAAAAAGAAACTAAAAACAAAAGAATAACAAATATTATAAAACAAATTAAAAAAACAAACAAGAGAATAACAAATAACAGAAAACAAAACAGAAAAAAAATGCACCAAAAAAAAAGTATAAAAACAAAGCAAAGAAACAAAACAAAAAAAAACCCATAAACATAAAGAAGGAAAAAAAAAACGCTCCGAAAAAATAAATAAAAACAAAGCAAAAAGAAAACAAAGAAAGCACCAGTAAATAAAGAAAAATAACACACACAAAAAAAAAGAAACTAAAAACAAAAGAATAACAAATATCATAAAACAAATTAAAAAAACAAACAAACAAGAGAATAACAAATAACATAAAACAAAACAACAAAAACAAAAAAAAAAGAGAGAAAAAAATGCACCAAAAAAGTATAAAAACAAAGCAAAAAAACAAAACAAAACAAAAAAAAAAACAATAAACAAAAGGAAAAAAAAAACGCTCCGAAAAAATAAATAAAAAAGCAAAAAAAAAAAAAACCAAAACAAACAAAAAAAAACAAAAATCAAGAAAAAAAAAAAAACGCACCAAGCAAAATAAATAAAAACAAAGCAAAAAAACAAACAAAAAGAAAAATAATAACCCCCCCCCCTGAAAACCAAAAAAACAAGAACCCCCCCCCCCAAAAAAAAAACTGCCTCCAAAAAAATTAAGAGTCAAGTTACTCCTGACTCCATCCTCACCTTATATTAGTAAATTCAGGTCAACTGCCATTTCACATCCGTTAACCTGAGAGCTAAACTTTTCAATATTTTTAAATCTGCTGATTTCGTTATAATACTTCCTGGTGATTCTGCCATGAGGACCCTTCTTCAGGCACTTCCTGTTATAGGGTGACAACACTCTGTTCCCATCTCCCAATTGTGCTCCTGCGTTGTCACCCTGTCACATAGGCTTCTGATGGCCGTTTTAGGCCACGAGAGGAGACTAAGGAAATGCTTCCTCTGATGACATAATCTGAGCCTTGACAAAGTAGTCTGCATTAACCACAAATTGGTGTAGGGATTGGGGGGGGGTAAAATATAAACAAATTAAGCTGTAGCTTTAATGAATCACTTCCCATTGGCTGTATCTTTGTTCCTCCCCAAGTAGTAAAGGATGATGTGGATGGTTGTCCCCCGGCCCCCTCCCCAGCACCACTGACCTGATAGTTGAGCTCAAACTTTTCCATATCAACCCCGAGGAACTTCGTCTTCACTTGAAACTTCCCCGCCTCTTCGCAAGGAGCGATCTCAAAGATGACATTCCGGAATCTAGAAAGCAAAGCCGTCATATATGAACAAGGGAAGGGTCTTCCTCAGGATTCCGGGGAATAGAACCCTTTATCTTCCAAAAGTAGATTTGAAAGCCGTATCACTAGAATCTCAGGAGCTTTAACAATTTAAAATTTGATGATGAAATTTTAAAATCTGATCTTAAAAACAAAAAAAACCAAAAAAAAAATCACTCCCTGGTGATTCAGTCGTGAAGGTCCTTGTATAGAGACTTTTAGTTGTAGGGTGACAACACTTTTTCCAGTCTCCAATTGTGCTTTTGTGTTGTCACCGTTTCAAACCAGCTTCCAATGGTGACTGTTCTAGAAGCTTTAGCAAGTCATTTTCAACCTCTTAGGGCTGGTTCACACTCCATGCGTTTCAGTTGCTTTTTTTCTGCATCCAAAATGCACAGAAAGTAGGTGACATGGTTGTCCGTGTCATAGATCACATCAGTGCCTTGCAGTTCCAGTGCGTTCCAGGTGCAGAAAAAAAAAAAAGTAGAACAGGCGGCATTTCTCCTGCACAGAACTGCACTGAAACGCAGTAAAATGCATCAAAAACGCACTGAAATGCATGTGTCCCTATTTCAAATGAAGAAAAAGGGGAAAAAAATGAACCGGAAAGCATAAAAAATGCACCAAAAACGCGCATGCAAAAACACATCCGGAACACATCTGCGCTGCGTTTCTATGCTATGAACCAACCCTTAAAGTGTTTCCGGTCTCCCCAGACCCTGCATTCACTATATCCGGTCTCCCCGGACCCCGCATTCACTATATCCGCTCTCCCCGGACCCTGCATTCACTATATCCGCTCTCCCCGGACCCTGCATTCACTATATCCGGTCTCCCCGGACCCCGCATTCACTATATCCGCTCTCCCCGGACCCCGCATTCACTATATCCGCTCTCCCCGGACCCCGCATTCACTATATCCGCTCTCCCCGGACCCCGCATTCACTATATCCGCTCTCCCCGGACCCCGCATTCACTATATCCGCTCTCCCCGGACCCCGCATTCACTATATCCGCTCTCCCCGGACCCCGCATTCACTATATCCGCTCTCCCCGGACCCCGCATTCACTATATCCGCTCTCCCCGGACCCCGCATTCACTATATCCGCTCTCCCCGGACCCGGCATTCACTATATCCGCTCTCCCCGGACCCCGCATTCACTATATCCGCTCTCCCCGGACCCCGCATTCACTATATCCGCTCTCCCCGGACCCCGCATTCACTATATCCGCTCTCCCCGGACCCCGCATTCACTATATCCGCTCTCCCCGGACCCCGCATTCACTATATCCGCTCTCCCCGGACCCCGCATTCACTATATCCGCTCTCCCCGGACCCCGCATTCACTATATCCGCTCTCCCCGGACCCCGCATTCACTATATCCGCTCTCCCCGGACCCGGCATTCACTATATCCGCTCTCCCCGGACCCCGCATTCACTATATCCGCTCTCCCCGGACCCCGCATTCACTATATCCGCTCTCCCCGGACCCCGCATTCACTATATCCGCTCTCCCCGGACCCCGCATTCACTATATCCGCTCTCCCCGGACCCCGCATTCACTATATCCGCTCTCCCCGGACCCCGCATTCACTATATCCGCTCTCCCCGGACCCCGCATTCACTATATCCGCTCTCCCCGGACCCCGCATTCACTATATCCGCTCTCCCCGGACCCCGCATTCACTATATCCGCTCTCCCCGGACCCCGCATTCACTATATCCGCTCTCCCCGGACCCCGCATTCACTATATCCGCTCTCCCCGGACCCCGCATTCACTATATCCGATCTCCCCGGACTATGAGGCTGCAGGACCCCTGACCCTCTGTCTGGACAGTGCTGATTGGCCCTGTGCTGATCACATGCACCCTCACAAGATAAAAATAAAAAAACCCTCTCTAGCAATACACACTAAACTGACCATGTGCAGCTCTGTATTATCAGCAGATCGATTGGGGGACAGTAGAAGGGGAGGATCAGAGAAGACAGGATCAAACAGTCTTTTTACACAATGCAGAGGATTAACCCCTTAGGTTCCACAGTGAGTATAACAAGCATGCTGTGCTGCCTATACAGACTGATTTGACTGTTGTGGGTTTAGTAATACTTTAAAATCTGCAACGTTCGTTAAAACAATCCCCGGCGATCCCTCCATGAAGGTCCTTGTTCAGGCTCTTCCTGGAATAGGGTGGCAACGCTCTGTCTCCCAATTGTGCGCCTGCGTTGCCAGTGACCACTCCAACAGACATTGGTCCACTGTGGTCACCATCAGGAAACCTGACCCTGAGAAATGCCATGCAGCCATTGCTGGAGGGTGAGTAGTCAAGAAGTGGCTGCAAAGAGGCTGCAGGAGAACAGCGGAGGTGATACATAGTTATAAAAGGAAGATGCTCACTGGCTGAAGGGAAGGTCCTCGATCTCCAGCAGAACGCCCTTCTCGTGTAGTCTGGCCGCCGTGTAACTCAAAGTGTTTTGCTTCTTGTTTTTTCCTGTGGATCTTG
Organism: Staurois parvus; assembly: GCF_062004578.1. Taxonomy (NCBI): domain Eukaryota; kingdom Metazoa; phylum Chordata; class Amphibia; order Anura; family Ranidae; genus Staurois; species Staurois parvus. The sequence goes on from NW_028318752.1 coordinate 452,626, forward strand.
GGGAAGAAGAAAGCAAAATAACAGCTGGATCATATAAAATCACTGACTAATGCAGGTCATAGACGGGTCAAAAATCGGCCAATTTTTTGGGCGAAAAAAAAAAATATTGGCCGATTTTCGCACAGTTAGTGGGTTAATTGGTCGGCCGTTTTTCGGGGTTTTGGCACATTTTTTTTAATCGGTAAAGTTGGAAACAAAATCGTCTGATTTTGCTGGCAATGATGGGAAAATCAGCCGATCGTTTTACCAATAAAAAATCTGCGCATGAGCTGTGACCTGCAAGAAGAAGAAGAAAAAAAGAAGAAGAAGAAGAAGAAGAAGAAGAAGAAGGAGGAGGAAGGAAGAGGAAAGAAAGGAAAGGAAGGAAAGGAAGGAAAGAAGGAGAGAAGGAAAGGAAGGAGAGAAGGAAAGGAAGGAAAGGAAGGAAAGGAAGGAAGGAAAGAAGGAAAGGAAGGAAAGGAAGGAAAGAAAGGAAAGAAGGAGAGAAGGAAAGAAAGGAAAGAAGGAGAGAAGGAAAGAAAGGAAAGAAGGAAAGAAAGGAAAGAAGAAGAAGAAGAAGAGAAGGAAAGGAGAGAAAAGAAAGGAAAGAAGGAGAGAAAGGAAAGAAGGAAAGAACGGAAAGAAAGAGAGAAAGAAAGAGAGAAAGAAAGAAAGAAAGAAAGAAAGAGAGAGAGAGAGAAAGAAAGAAAGAAAGAAAGAAAGGAAAGAAAGGAAAGAAGGAGAGAAAGGAAAGAAAGGAAAGAAGAAGAAGAAGAGAAGGAAAGAAGGAGAGAAAAGAAAGGAAAGAAGGAAAGAAAGGAAAGGAGAGAAAGGAAAGGAGAGAAAGGAAAGGAGAGAAAGGAAAGAAGGAAGAAAAGAAAGGAGAGAAAGGAAAGAAGGAAGAAAAGAAAAGAAAGGAGAGAAAGGAAAGGAGAGAAAGGAAAGAAGGAAAGAAAAGAAAGGAAAGAAGGAGAGAAAGGAAAGAAGGAGAGAAAGGAAAGAAGGAGAGAAAGGAAAGAAGGAAAGGAAAGGAAAGAAGGAAAGAAAGAAAGAAAGAAAGAAGGAAGAAGAAGATGAAGAAGATGAAGAAGAAGAAGATGATGAAGGAGGAGGAAGAAGATGAAGAAGGAGGAAGAAGGAGGAAGAAGATGAAGAAGTGGAAGGAGGAAGAAAGAAGGAGAAAGAAGGAAGAAAGAAGAAGAAGAAGATGATGAAGGAGGAGGAAGAAGATGAAGAAGGAGGAAGAAGGAGGAAGAAGATGAAGAAGTAGGAGGAAGAAGAAGAAGAAGGAGGAGGAAGAAGAGGAAGGAGGAAGAAAGAAGGAGAAAGAAGGAAGAAAGAAGAAGGAAGAAGAAGAAGAGAGAGAGAAAGAAAGAAAGAAAGAAGAAGATGAATTCCAATGTATCTATTTGTATCCAAAGAAAAACATCTGTATCCAAAAATGAATACAAATGGATACATTGTTGCAACCGCAATACTTTTTCATGCCAAATATAATAGCGGAGTTCTCTGCAGGGACAGAAGTAATTAAATGCCGGCCGCAGACGGGACGAAAATCAGATTTTTTTTTTACAGTTGGTGGTAACGCGGCCGATCGAACGACCAATTTTTGTTTTTTTTTTATAAAAAAACAGCCAGTTTCCGAGCCGTCTATGGCCTGCATTAGGGGGTCCTTCACACTTGTGGCAGCCCATGCCGCCCCTCTGGAAAACGATCAAGAGTGAATGGCTTTTCAGAGGGTGGTTGACAGGCAGCTGGGAGGAGATATGCTCCCTCCTTGCTGCCTTCTGCAGCGCAACCCTATTGGCACGAATGGGTCGCAATTGGCTGCAGTACTACCCAACAAACGCGACATGGGATATCATTTTTGCAAAGCGCTGCGGGTATGTGTACCATCCTAAAGTGGGTGGCAAAACTGTGGCTCAGCTACCTATTTTTACCCCCCCCAGGTGCAAGTGTGAACGAGGCCTGAAGAAGGCCGGCCATGTAGACATACTTGTGGTTGACAGCGAGGTTGTCCAGGCAGGTCCTGATATACTGGTTGTAGAAGTCGATCTGCTCCTCGTGGAACGCCGTCTTGCAGTGCAGCCTCTGCATCGTCTGCCGCAGTTTCACCAGCTCGGCCTTCCGGTGTTGGCGGTACCGCCTCTGGTTCCGGATGTCCTGAACAAGAAGAGAGAAGATCCCAAGAAAGATTGGCCAAAAAAAAAAAAAAAAAAAAGCCTCAAGTGGCATGCTACCTAAGATGACTCCATTGCTTGGAGAAAAAAAAAATACAAAAAAAAAAAAAAAAAACAACCAAAAAGAAGACCCCCCCCCCCAACCAATTTTTGATTTGGAACTTCTAAGATCTGTCCAAAAAAAGTCAACTGATGTTTTTAAGACACATTTATTACATCCAGCCCCCCTTCCTGCCAAAAGTCTGCAAGTGTCATTGATTAAATACAATGTATTGCCTATCTTGTTCATATGAAGATCAAAGGATTGAAAAGTCCAAAGAAGTTTTACAAGAAAAAAGAAAATGTATTCCTATTTAGCTCTTTGTTGTTTTTGTAAAAAGTTTGGGCTAGACATACACTTCAGAAAGTTGCCCCATTAAGACCTGTAGGAACCTCTAGTTTTACCTTGGAGATCATGTTGATGATGTCTTGATACTGGTTATTGGAGGACACCAATCCCAGGCTCTCCAGCTTGCGTAAGTTGCGCATAATCTTGCGTTTCTTCTCCTCCATGGACAGCTGGTTGTTCCCCAGTAGAGATCGATGGCGCTTCATTTTCTCGGGAGTCCTCGCGTCCCTCAGGGCTCGCTGGTGCATCAGGTGGTAGTGTGAGGCTTCCTGCTCAGAGGAGACCCCAAATGTTAGACACCAGAATCGAGGGTAGAATACACCAAAAATGTTCTTCGGAAAGGGTCTATTTCCTAGGACAGGGTTTCTCAACCTGGGTTCCATGGAACGCTAGGGTTCCTTCAGAGGTTGCTAGGGATACCTTGAGCAATTTCTGCCTCTCAGATAAGTTCCCACTGACACCATAGATCTTTTTAGCTATCTGTAAGAAGGCAATTCTTCCCAATGACCTCCAATGTAAGAAGCTTTCTTCTCACGGACCTCCAATGTAAGAAGCTTTCTTCTCACAGACCTCCAATGTAAGAAGCTTTCTTCTCACGGACCTCCAACGTAAGAAGCTTTCTTCTCACGGACCTCCAACGTAAGAAGCTTTCTTCTCACGGACCTCCAACGTAAGAAGCTTTCTTCTCACGGACCTCCAACGTAAGAAGCTTTCTTCTCACGGACCTCCAACGTAAGAAGCTTTCTTCTCACGGACCTCCAACGTAAGAAGCTTTCTTCTCACGGACCTCCAACGTAAGAAGCTTTCTTCTCACGGACCTCCAACGTAAGAAGCTTTCTTCTCACGGACCTCCAACGTAAGAAGCTTTCTTCTCACGGACCTCCAACGTAAGAAGCTTTCTTCTCACGGACCTCCAACGTAAGAAGCTTTCTTCTCACGGACCTCCAACGTAAGAAGCTTTCTTCTCACGGACCTCCAACGTAAGAAGCTTTCTTCTCACGGACCTCCAACGTAAGAAGCTTTCTTCTCACGGACCTCCAACGTAAGAAGCTTTCTTCTCACGGACCTCCAACGTAAGAAGCTTTCTTCTCACGGACCTCCAACGTAAGAAGCTTTCTTCTCACGGACCTCCAACGTAAGAAGCTTTCTTCTCACGGACCTCCAACGTAAGAAGCTTTCTTCTCACGGACCTCCAACGTAAGAAGCTTTCTTCTCACGGACCTCCAACGTAAGAAGCTTTCTTCTCACGGACCTCCAACGTAAGAAGCTTTCTTCTCACGGACCTCCAACGTAAGAAGCTTTCTTCTCACGGACCTCCAACGTAAGAAGCTTTCTTCTCACGGACCTCCAACGTAAGAAGCTTTCTTCTCACGGACCTCCAACGTAAGAAGCTTTCTTCTCACGGACCTCCAACGTAAGAAGCTTTCTTCTCACGGACCTCCAACGTAAGAAGCTTTCTTCTCACGGACCTCCAACGTAAGAAGCTTTCTTCTCACGGACCTCCAACGTAAGAAGCTTTCTTCTCACGGACCTCCAACGTAAGAAGCTTTCTTCTCACGGACCTCCAACGTAAGAAGCTTTCTTCTCACGGACCTCCAACGTAAGAAGCTTTCTTCTCACGGACCGCCAACGTAAGAAGCTTTCTTCTCACGGACCTCCAACGTAAGAAGCTTTCTTCTCACGGACCTCCAACGTAAGAAGCTTTCTTCTCACGGACCGCCAACGTAAGAAGCTTTCTTCTCACGGACCGCCAACGTAAGAAGCTTTCTTCTCACGGACCGCCAATGTAAGAAGCTTTCTTCTCATGGACCGCCAATGTAAGAAGCTTTCTTCTCATGGACCGCCAATGTAAGAAGCTTTCTTCTCATGGACCGCCAATGTAGGAAGCTTTCTTTTTATTGACCAGCAATGTAAGAAGCTTTCTTCTCATTGACCACTACACTAATGAGTTGTAGATCTAGTCATTTTTAGCAGGGGTTCTCTGAGACCGGAAAGTTATTTTAAGGGTTCCTCTGTGTTGAAAAGGTTAAGAAAGGCTGTCCTAGGACAACATTTTGGGGAAAGCCAAGGGGTTGCTATAATCCCACATCACTTACACACTTGCCTTACCTTCGTTCACCCACTGCTTTGTTAAATTTCGGAAGTCAAAAGGAAATACCTGCCACTTCACACTATGAAGGCGCATGTGATAGCACTGCGCCAATTAGCGCTGTCACATGGTTCGAAAAGACTACCATTGTGGTGACTCCTTGATTACACATTAATATTTTGCTCCCGAAAGCTGAATGGAGCAGTGGGGGAGCAAATACACAGTAGGTTTATGCTGCT